>NC_134363.1:24477762-24777762 GCF_048569485.1 Anomaloglossus baeobatrachus | reverse complement strand
GTAGAGAGATCTGCATATTCTCCGTTGATTGGTCAGTCTAGGATCCAGGAATTTCTCTTTGTCCATCTGTCTTGGGTGTAAACCAGGAAATGGTGGCCATATTCAAGCTATACATATATATCCTAGTATATACTGAGTTTAAGGAAAATACACTGAATATGCAATATACATATATACATGTTAGTAAGAAACAAAAGCATTCACAAATATGTGTGTTAGTTCACATCTACTGAACTATATAACTGAGTCTATGAAATGGCTGAATTAAGTATTTTTGGATACTCAATTCTTTATCCTCAACAGTCCCCCCTAAAGACTTACTTCTGCCATTTCTGAATTCTAAGGGTACTGTGTTCCCTTAGGAAGAGAGGTAGAAAGATCTGTTGAAAAAACCTGCCTAACTGAACGTTGAAACATGGGCGGAAAGGGGAAAGGGGTTTTCTTTACCGGTTTGAGACCAAGGACTCCTAGGCGAGTCCTCACCCTTTGTAGTTGGACTTTCCCATGTCTCAAGGTTCTCTAAGTCCTCTCTTCTAACTGTTCTGGCAATACTGGTCTAAAACTGTACAGGGTTTTCTGAAAAGGATAAGTATGAGCAGAACGCTCAGTGCAGCTCTGGTTGATTAACCCTTCTGCAATGCGAGGTGTGGATCCATAGATGTTTCTGTGGTTGGATCAGCTCCTCTAGTGTTGACTCATAGCTCTTTCTCGCTTGTCCTTTAGGATCAATCAGTCTCCTGACTGGAGACCATATGCTAATAGCTCTGATTTAAGATCTGGAATTGGAGAATACACCTGTTTATCACACTATTCAGTCAATTATATAAAAATATACATGCCTATGCTAAACCAAAAAACATCTTACATAAAGACCTGCTTATTGCAAAAAGAAAACAGAACATATACATTTTATACACCATTTACTAGTTTCCACTTTTCTATAAAATATACACTTTTTGTAAACACATTTTTCTTTACATACCACCTTCATGTGCTTCTCAACAATAATGTCGTTTTCTGCACTGGAATACCTCTGACCAAACCTGGAAAGAAATTTACACAACACGCACAGACTTGCATACAACGTGCTCATGATATACATCTATAATCAGTTTGCAGTCTCTAAGAATGGGTAGAGTAGGTGCAGGGTGTTTCTACGGACTCTTTACAGTTTTTTTCTCACTTCGTTCTAGGCACTTGTCTCACAAGACTGGGTGAATCTGCCCACCTGGGTACTGAACCCGGTGTCACCAAAGCACACACTGACAATTGTCTTTCACAGATGTTACCTGGGCCATCATTAAGAAGAGCTCTCATGACAGAGAAAGCTTACCACCCTTTATCCACAGACCTTCCTCAGTCAGCTGGCTCCCTGCATGTCACACTCCATTCCTTGTTGTATCGCTTGTTCCTGTAGGGATTTAAGAACACAAGGAGTAACAGAAGTCACTGACGTGACCAATGTCACCAAGGCATGGTCGGTATTGGTGAAAGACTCTCAACTCTAGGCCCGTTCACTGCTTCTTGGTCAGCTGCACCTGTGCAAGGATCTCCATCCGAATCCATCAGCTCAAATCTAGACTTTCTTTTCGGCATACCTATTTCATTTGACAACAGGAAAAAAATCTACAACCTACATACACCTCTAAAGACTCTTACCCACTCCCGTTCTACCCATCTAGAGAGGCATTAATGCATCACTGTCTCCTGTATCAATAGGATTGGAGGGAGTGGCCGAATTTAGACTACCTCATGTGGTGTAAACAGCAGCATATCCAGTGCAGAATCGACCACCATCTGGTTTCATCTATAAAAACAAAAACTAAAAAATATACATTAGATCATTCTTATAACTTCATCTCTGATCATAATACAGTTAGTGGTCATCTATACCTCACATGACTGAGAATACTAAATAAATAAACAAACAAATAAATAAACAAATAAACATATAAGACAAGACTTTCCTATTTCAGTTAACAGATATACCTCATAGTAATCTAATAAACATAACCTATGGGAAAAAGGTCAGCTTCAAAACCTATCTAATATACCTGCTGCGCCCTCCAAGAAACTGGAGAATATAATTAATACCTTATTCCCCCCTTGTTTAATTGTTTATTTACCAATATGGCAAAATTCAGCATTTTTATACTGGTATTCCCTAAAAGAAAAGATAAAACAGCAGGTAATAAATTAGCCACATACTAAAACCTAAAAAGAACAAACACTGAAAATAACGTATATCTCACAACAATATACATTACTGGGAAATTTTAAAAACTTTACAATAAACAACACTGTATCCATAAAGAAAAGAAAAACCTTTCATAGTAGAAACGACTGAGACATGATGAAATGACAGCTGTGACTGGGCGACTAACTGGCAAAAAATATATGAATGGTTTAGAAATAATCGTAAAAACAGAAAAGGTGATAGAGTCACAAAATAAAAATATATTGTTCAAATAAATCGCCATTAAACACAAAACAACACAAATTATATCGCACATCCCATAAAATTTAATATTCCCTATTCAGGTATAAACAGCAAACTAAAAATGGGAAATCCTGAACTCTAAGGGTTAAACCAAACTCACGTCACTATTGGAGAGAGACACATTCCATTCTTCTTAAAAGTGAGACAGGAAGAAGGAAAAAAAAACTCAACCTTTGTTATAACAAAGACGTAGCAGTGAACACATCCATTAGCAAAATCTACATTGGATACATTATACATTTTTCCTAATTCCTTTTTACAAATGGATTTGATACATTTTGACATCAGTAGGGGTAAGTCGTTTACGATTTTTGTTTTAAATTAACTAACATAATACAAAGATATATATATATTTACCTTCCTCTATTTTATTTTATGATATAATGCTGCAGGACTTTTAAAATACCAATTAATTTTATGTGAACAGATCTTTCCACATCAATTCTGTAAAAGTTTCACTTACTTATCTTTGACTTGCACTTATGGGATAACTGAGTAAACAAATATACTATTTATGCTTATTCAAATGTGTTAGTCATATATACCAGAGAACACCTCCCACCGGGGATGGGTGGAGAGCTTTGAACAAAGAGCCATTGCGAGGGGTGTGGCTTATGAGGTGTACTGCCATCAGTGGGTGTAGCAAGACGGCTGCCACAGGAAGTTCCAGGCACCTGACTTCCGGGTGCAGCATCCATGTTGTGACTCTCTGGGTGTACTGGGAGTGGCTGGAACTACGTAGTAAACCAGGGATACTTTTGGTGCCTGTAAATGTGCATTTCAGCATACAAAGGAGAGATATGATTAGCACCAGATATAATGACTTCTAGAGAAGAACAATAAGGCACCGCTAGAGAAAAATATTTAGTGATTCTACAAACAGCAACAGACAGTGAATGAGGTCTTTGTTCTTCATTATAAACTCACTACAGATTAATCTGAACTTCAATACATGGGTTGCAGCCTGCCATCTAGTGGTAGTCCAACGATATTACACAACTTTTTGCAATCTTTTATATTTTTTCCGTTTTTTGTAACTAGGGCGACAGCGTTCTCAGCTTCTACTAAAAACAACATATTTATCTTTTGAACAGAGTATACAGTGCTTAATTGGATCGGCCGTTCCAATGGAGTCCTTTCTCGTCTCGTCCGCATTTGTAACACGCTGACAGTGACTCGCGTCTAATACGCATGAGAATCCGCTAACTCCAGCACCCTTACCTCAATTAAAGTGAGTTCCTTTCCTGCCTCGTTATGAAGACCTACCTGCTCATAACAGTGGCTCGCGTTTAAAACGCAGAGGAATACGCTAAATCCACTTTAAGTTAACAGAACCCTTCCCGCCTCGTTTATTATTTATCCAACATTCAATATTCAATATTTAATATTCAATATTTAATATCTGATGTTTAATATCTAAGAAACAGTGGCCGTGTCCGCAACACAGGGGAATCGCTAGTTCTCATACTTCTGTTCAAAAACAAACAAGTTAAAAAACTGAAAAATGCATGAACCCGTTAATTTAACTCAAATCCAAACTAAAATAACACTTGTTTTTCTTTCAAATCATTACAACTCTGCTTGCTTTACGATCTGTGCTGTTTTGTCTCTGCCTGTTCACTACTCCACCCCCCTTCTTCTTAGCTAAGAGACAGCAGAGACCGAGCTGTGTAACTTGATCTCCGCTCTGCCTCAAGCAGCTGGTGGACATATAGCCCCCACCTTTTTGCTTCCTCCGAGTGTAAGAATGTAAGGATGTGCTCCCCCCTCTCGCATTCCTAACACACACACAAACTTTCCTCTTAGTGCAGGCAGTGGGTGATTAACCTCCCCCCTCCTGCTGTCTTTGTCTAAGAGGCTGCAGACACAGAACAAAGACAAGCAGCTCCTTAGCCTCCATTTTCTCTCGTTCCGTGAACAATAACAGACAATTAACTCTCCGAGAACCAAACAGAGAAATCACAAGCTTGATTAACCGTACACTTATATACAAATAAAAACAGCTACTCAAGAAAACACCCCAGTTCTAATTACAGACAGCCGGATACTTTACAACCTACCCCTAGCCCCTATGGGAGCTGGGTCCTTCTAGCCCACCGGCGGGTGACAGTCACACCGTTAGGTCTCCGGTGCACTACCATTCTCCGGACTAGTGACCACCCACTTTCGCCAGGTGTCTCTCGATCCACAGGTAAAACAGCACACACAATGTATATGATGTTCTTACCGTGAAACGGAGGGTGATCAAGTCCTCGATATCGAGCAACACCTGGATACTTGTGGAGTAGCCCCAGACGTCCGGAAAATGGAAGCTCTGACTCACCCTTTACGGTAGTCCCTTCGTGGTCGCCAGTTGTCAAGGTCAGAATGACGATGATGATGAGACTCAAAGGATCTCTTGATATCCGGCTGCTGCTTCTAATTAAATGTCATGGGTGCACACGAGAATGAAAATAACTGCACAGCAAAGTCAGTTACATCTATCTCCATGACTGGCTCTTGACCAAGTGGTTCTTTATTGTTTGAAAGAAACTCTAGACCAAACAGTAAGGGGGTGTGAACAAAAGTTTTAGTCCAATCAAGTATCGTAAGTCAGGGCTTCATGACGTAGAGAGATCTGCATATTCTCCGTTGATTGGTCAGTCTAGGATCCAGGAATTTCTCTTTGTCCATCTGTCTTGGGTGTAAACCAGGAAATGGTGGCCATATTCAAGCTATACATATATATCCTAGTATATACTGAGTTTAAGGAAAATACACTGAATATGCAATATACATATATACATGTTAGTAAGAAACAAAAGCATTCACAAATATGTGTATTAGTTCACATCTACTAAACTATATAACTGAGTCTATGAAATGGCTGAATTAAGTATTTTTGGATACTCAATTCTTTATCCTCAACAGTCCCTCCCCAAAATAATGGGACATTTGTCGTTATTTTACGAGAACAGTAACGTTCTCACTTTTCAGGATCTGGGGCTGTGATGACTTATTTTATGAGACCTGATCTGATTTTTTTACTGATACCATTTATGAGCCTGCATCAATGGCAGGGAAGTGACCTTGATATACCAGTACATAGAAAGTCATAAAGTTTTAATGAGAACTATTCATAGTAGGAGGATAGGGGTAGTAGTCTGCTCTGCTGGTAATGGAATCAAGAAATGCAGAGACCGTATTCAGGATAGGACAATGCGATTCTTTCTCTTCACGCTTTGATGCTTAAACAGCTTCTTCATCAGGTTCTCCTGATCCAATCCTGAATACGGTCTCTGTATTTCTTGATTTTATTACCCGCAGTGCAAACTACTACTCCTATCCTCCTACTATTTGGTTTCCATGGTGGGATTTCCCTACCAGAGCGTTCTGCAGCAGATGTCATACCTTCCTTCCTCAGTTGTGGATTAAACAACCCCAATAGGTGAGCAATTCCCTTACTCCTCTCCTGGATTAATCTCCGGCGGATAATACCCTATTGCTCTTGGTGTTCTCTTCTCCTAATAGGAACAATTTAATTTACATTTTATCTGATCTCTGACTAAAGTATTAAATAATCGCAGAGAAACGTCCCCCTCAGTCCTGGAGAAGTAGTGGACAGCCGGAGGTCTCTGACGTCGCTCCAGATACGGTATTATTTCTTATCATGTATCCATGTGTTTTATAAATTCTTCCTCTGCCTTCAGTTCAACTATAAGTACCGCGTCGCCCGGTGTTTCCTCTGTGACCCTTTAAAGATCCTCGTCACATTGTTCTTTTATTTTCCCAAAAATGTAATAAGTGATGGAAATGTCCAATTTACCCCAAAATGGTATCAATAAAATTATCAGCTCACCGCACAAAAAACAAGGTTCACATCAAATTTGCTACTGTTCTAATTGTTCTGATCTGGAGAATCCTGTTTTTAAGTCATTTTTTGCTAAATATTGATCACCGCAAAAAAAAAAATACCCCAAAAAATAATGGTTGAATATTATTTCTTTTACACCACTTACATTGTTTTTTCCTTTACATTAAATGCTACAATTAATGTTTTACACTAATACTAGAAGTCGTTCAACAAAATAAGAAAGATCTTGATCCACAAAAACAAGTTACATTGATGGAAAAATAAAAAGTTCTGGCTTTTTGAAGAAAGAAAGGAAAAAACAAAAGCTCAAAAACAGAAAATCCAATGTTCTTGATGGAGATAACAGATGTGACAATGTCTATTATGATTAGTTTTCATATTCACAATTTTTAAAAAGGTAAAATTTTAATTTCTTACTTCAAATAAAAATTGTTTATTTTATTCCTTTATTTTAGATTTCGCTAGATAATGTGACCCTGTGATTTCTTATTCTTGGCACTGCAATCACATAGTATTACAGGATATTGGATAAATCTCGGCCTCTTCTGAAGATCAAACAGTGACTGATCCTCTCAGGAGAAGCAATATGGCCGCGATGGCGAGTGACATCCCATAATCATGTCACCTGGGAAGGATTCACTGCACTAAATGCCAAAGTCACACACCCCAGATTTGTATATTATATATATAGATATATATATATATATATATATATATATATATATATATATATATATATATATATATATATATATACTGGCATATAAATATATGATAACTAATATGTTTATGGATATAACATTCTGTTTATAGTTGTGTTTCTTCTAGAGGTAATATCATCTCAGACATTTATACATTATTCACAGGACGGGGGACCCCAAATTCCAGTGTAGATGTTGGTCCCGAGGTGGGACGTATCCTGCACCATGAGAATATGACATTACCTATATATGTTACATACTTTTCTGCTCTCGTTTTAAAATGTTCTCCCATATATATTCTTATATCTCTGTAACCGGAAATGTATTTCATAAATGTCAAAAAGAATATTATGAACAAATGTCTTAGATGTATAAATAAGTTGCAATAATAAAAAATATAATAAATAAAAGTCAAAAGTAAAAGTCATCAATAAATGTTAAAGTCGACTTTGTAACCAATGTGAGAATTATAAATATTTTTTTAATGTAATATCCATTCTACATTATGTTCTGAGAGATGTGATAATTAATAAAAATAAATGGATAAAGCAAAATTTTAATTCTCCTATACACATGAATTTTACCTGGAAATGAATGAATGAAAACGGACTGTATTGTAGGATACCCAGGAAGACCCCACTTCTTACCCCGAGACATAAAAAAGCCAGGGTGAAGTTTGCCAAAACTTACCTGAGAAAGCCTAAAATGTTTTGGAAGAATGTTCTCTGGTCAGATGAGACAGAAGTAGAGCTTTTTGGGAAAAGCCATCAACATAGAGTTTACAGGGAAAAAAAGAGGCATTCAAAGAAAAGAACACGGTCCCTACAGTCAAACATGGCGGAGGTTCCCTGATATTTTGGGGTTGCTTTGCTGCCTCTGGCACTGGACTGCTTTATCGTGTGCTTGGCATTATGAAGTCTGAGGACTACCAACAAATTTTGCAGCATAATATAGGGTCCAGTGTGAGAAAGCTGGGTCTCCCTCAGAGGTCATGGGTCTTCCAGCAGCACAATGACCCCAAACACACTTCAAAAAGCACTAGAAAATGGTTTGAGAGAAAGCACTAGAGACTACTAAAGTGGCCAGCAATGAGTCCAGACCTGAATCCCATAAAACACCTGTGGAGAGTAGAGTTGAGCGCGGTTCGCGGTTCGAGGTTCTCCAGTTCTAAGCTCGAGTGATTTTTGGGGTTGTTCGAGATCGAACTAGAACTCGAGCTTTTTGCAAAAGCTCGATAGTTCTAGATACGTTCGAGAACGGTTCTAGCAACAAAAAGCAGGGCTTTTTACAGCTACAGTGTTTAGGAGCCATCTCTGGCAGCCTGCCACAAGCTGGTATCCAAGCAAAGCGCTTTGGTTAGTAACCCGATGTTTATCTTAGTTACGTGCAGGAAGCCCACACTTCCCCGCTCAGCTCACTCTGCCCCCTCCTGCCCGCGGCATGTACACATGTACACACGTACACACACACACACACACACACACACACACACACACACACACATGGTCCCGCTCGGCTTACCTGCGGTGATGAAGTCCCGCCATCCCGACCTCAGCGCTGTCACTGTCCTCCATGGCCGCCGCTGTCACATCACCTCTCGCTTCCGACCTGAGACTGACTAGCGGTGACGTCACGGGCCTCTCGCGATACTTGATGTGAAGGTGCCGGTCATTGAACTCAGTGACAGGGGCTGTCAGTGTGCTGGAGATCAGCGCAGGTAATGTACCTCGCTGACAGCAGCACTTGTCATGCCCTGCAGTGACCTGGGCTGACCCATTGATGTTAGCTCAGGTCACTGCACTGCTCTCCCAGCCAATGGGGAACATTCTGCTCTTCATTGACTGGGACAGTGTGGATCGTCATGGCAACCCCTTGGATTACAGCAGACCTGGATTTGTTTTTCATTCTAATAAATTGGTTAAAGAGGGAATGTATTGGGGAGTGTTTTTTCAAATAAAAATGTGTTTGTCGTCTATTTTTTTTTTATTACTGACAAGGTTGGTGATGTCGGGTATCTGATAGACGCCTGACCTCACCAACCCCAGGGCTTGATGCCAGGTGACATTACACATCTGGTATTAACCCCATATATTACCCCGTTTGCCACCGCACCAGGGCGCGGGATGAGCTGGGGCGAAGCACAAGGATTGGCGCATCTAATGGATGCGCCACTTCTGGGGCGGCTGCGGCCTGCTATTTTTAGGCTGGGGAGAGTCCAATAACCATGGACCTCCCTAGTCTGAGAATATCAGGCCCCAGCTGTCTGCTTTACCTTGGCTGGTGATCCAATTTTGGAGGACCCCTACGTGTTTTTTTTTTTTAATTATTTATTTAATTTAAAATAACAGCGTGGGGTGCCCTCAGTTTTGGATTACCAGCCAAGGTGAGGTTGCCAGCTGTGGTCTGCAGGCTGCAGCCGTCTGCTTTACCCTAGCTGGCTAGGAAACTAGGGGGAACCCTACGTCATTTTTTTTTTTCATTTTTTTGGCTAAATACAAAGCTAAGCACCCCTTAGTGCCACATGAAAGGCATCAAAGGGTGCTCCACTTTTTCTCCACTGTTTCTCCACTTTTTCTCCACTTTTTCTCCATTTTTTTCTCCACTTTTTCTCCACTTTTTCTCCACTTTTTCTACATTTTTTTCTCCATTTTTACTCCACTTTTTCTCCACTTTTTCTCCACTTTTTCTCCACTTTTTCTCCACTTTTTCTCCATTTTTACTCCACTTTTTCTCCACTTTTTCTCCACTTTTTCTCCATTTTTTTTCTCCACTTTTTCTCCACTTTTTCTCCATTTTTTTTCTCCACTTTTACTCCACTTTTTCTCCATTTTTACTCCACTTTTTCTCCACTTTTTCTCCACTTTTTCTCCACTTTTACTCCACTTTTTCTCCATTTTTACTCCACTTTTTCTCCACTTTTTCTCCACTTTTCCTCCACTTTTTCTCCACTTTTACTCCACTTTTCCTCAACTTTTACTCCACTTTTTCTCCACTTTTACTCCACTTTTTCTCCACTTTTACTCCACTTTTCCTCCACTTTTACTCCACTTTTTCTCCACTTTTACTCCACTTTTTCTCCATTTTTACTCCACTTTTTCTCCATTTTTACTCCACTTTTTCTCCACTTTTACTCCACTTTTTCTCCATTTTTACTCCACTTTTTCTCCACTTTTCCTCCACTTTTCCTCCACTTTTACTCCACTTTTATTCCACTTTTCCTCCACTTTTACTCCACTTTTTCTCCACTTTTACTCCACTTTTTCTCCATTTTTACTCCACTTTTTCTCCACTTTTTCTCCACTTTTTCTCCACTTTTACTCCACTTTTTCTCCATTTTTACTCCACTTTTTCTCCACTTTTTTTCCACTTTTCCTCCACTTTTTCTCCACTTTTACTCCACTTTTCCTCCACTTTTACTCCACTTTTTCTCCACTTTTACTCCACTTTTTCTCCACTTTTACTCCACTTTTTCTCCACTTTTACTCCACTTTTTCTCCATTTTTACTCCACTTTTTCTCCACTTTTTCTCCACTTTTCCTCCACTTTTTCTCCACTTTTTCTCCACTTTTCCTCCACTTTTTCTCCACTTTTTCTCCACTTTTACTCCACTTTTTCTCCATTTTTACTCCACTTTTTCTCCACTTTTTCTCCACTTTTCCTCCACTTTTTCTCCACTTTTACTCCACTTATTCTCCATTTTTACTCCACTTTTTCTTCACTTTTACTCCACTTTTTCTCCATTTTTACTCCACTTTTTCTCCACTTTTTCTCCACTTTTCCTCCACTTTTTCTCCACTTTTACTCCACTTTTTCTCCATTTTTACTCCACTTTTTCTCCACTTTTTCTCCACTTTTTCTACATTTTTTTCTCCACTTTTTCTACATTTTTTTCTCCATTTTTACTCCACTTTTTCTCCACTTTTTCTCCACTTTTTCTCCACTTTTTCTCCATTTTTACTCCACTTTTTCTCCACTTTTTCTCCACTTTTTCTCCATTTTTTTTCTCCACTTTTTCTCAACTTTTACTCCACTTTTTCTCCACTTTTTTCTCCACTTTTTCTCCACTTTTTCTCCATTTTACTCCACTTTTTCTCCACTTTTTCTCCATTTTTACTCCACTTTTTCTCCACTTTTTCTCCACTTTTTCTCCATTTTTTTCTCCACTTTTTCTCCACTTTTTCTACATTTTTTTCTCCATTTTTACTCCACTTTTTCTCCACTTTTTCTCCACTTTTTCTCCATTTTTTTCTCCATTTTTACTCCACTTTTTCTCCACTTTTTCTCCACTTTTTCTCTACTTTTACTCCACTTTTTCTCCATTTTTACTCCACTTTTTCTCCACTTTTACTCCACTTTTTCTCCATTTTTACTCCACTTTTTCTCCACTTTTTCTCCACTTTTCCTCTACTTTTTCTCCACTTTTACTCCACTTTTCCTCCACTTTTACTTCACTTTTTCTCCACTTTTACTCCACTTTTCCTCCACTTTTACTCCACTTTTTCTCCACTTTTACTCCACTTTTTCTCCACTTTTACTCCACTTTTTCTCCACTTTTCCTCCACTTTTTCTCCACTTTTACTCCACTTTTTCTCCATTTTTACTCCACTTTTTCTCCACTTTTTCTCCACTTTTTCTCCATTTTTTTTTCTCCACTTTTTCTACATTTTTTTCTCCATTTTTACTCCACTTTTTCTCCACTTTTTCTCCACTTTTTCTCCACTTTTTCTCCATTTTTACTCCACTTTTTCTCCACTTTTTCTCCACTTTTTTTCTCCACTTTTTCTCCACTTTTTCTCCACTTTTTTCTCCACTTTTTCTCCACTTTTTCTCCATTTTACTCCACTTTTTCTCCACTTTTTCTCCATTTTTACTCCACTTTTTCTCCATTTTTTCTCCACTTTTTCTCCATTTTTTTCTCCACTTTTTCTACATTTTTTTCTCCATTTTTACTCCACTTTTTCTCCACTTTTTCTCCACTTTTACTCCACTTTTTCTCCACTTTTTTCTCCACTTTTTCTCCACTTTTTCTCCATTTTACTCCACTTTTTCTCCACTTGTTCTCCATTTTTTTCTCCACTTTTTCTCCACTTTTTCTCCATTTTTACTCCACTTTTTCTCCACTTTTTTCATGATTACAAGCAGATAAGTCCAATCTGACGAAGGCTCAGGCCGAAACGTCATTTGTAACTTGTTTTGGACAAAAACATATATGCTTATGAAAAAAATGTTTTCTTAATACGGACCAATAAAGAGTGATTTTGCATTACTATCCGTTGTGACTTACTGACTTAGTCTGGGAGATTTAGAGTGCCGAGGATACTCACTAACTTTATCTATTATTACCTCTGAGCACCTATATACCAGTGAGCAGAGCTTCCTCTACAGTAGTTCTCCTGATTAGGCATGCCCTTACCTCATGAGCAGGGCATTGCAGCTTTGGTAGCAACCATTACGACATGGACTCTGCTGCTGTGGACCCGGGGAGAGTGAGTGCAGATTCATTGCACCCACACTCCTCACATGAAGGGTCCGCACTCCTAGAAAATGGGGGATACGTTCCCTGAGTGTCTCCCCCCCCCGATATTCTAGACGGTCCAGAGTCGTCGTGGGACCCCTTTATTTTTTTTCTTACAATAAATTGGTGAAAGAGGAAATGTTTTGGGGACTGTTTTTTCAAATAAATTTCTTTTGTCGATTTTTTTTTTTTTGTTAGTACTGACAGTTTATGATGTTGGGTATCTAATAGACGCCATGACATCACAAACTGCTGGGCTTGATCTCAGGTGACTTTACAGCTAGTATCAACCCGATTTATTACCCCGTTTGCCACTGCATCAGGGCACGGGATGAGCTGGGGTGAAGCGCCAGGATTGGCGCATCTAGTGGATGCGCCACGTCTGGGGTGCCTGCGGCCTGCTATTTTTAGGCTGTGAAGGCCCAATAACTATGGACTTTCTCACCCTGAGAATACCAGACCACAGCTGTCCGCTTTACCTTGGCTGGTGATCCAATTTGGGGGGGACCCTACTTTTATTGTGTAATTATTAATATTTATAAAATAATTATAAAAAAGAGCCTGAGGGGACCTCCACATTGGATCCCCAACCACGGTAAAGCTGCCAGCTGTGGTTTTCAGGCTACAGCCGTCTGCTTTACCCTAGCTGGCTATCAAAAATGGGGGGACCCAACGTCATTTTTTTTTTTAACTATTTTTTAAATAGAAAAAATTAATGGGCTTCCCTGTATTTTGATTGCCAACCAAGGTAACGGCAGGCAGATGGGGGTCGCAACCCATAGCTGTCTGCTTTATCTGCTGAGAATCAAAAATACCGCGGAGCGCTACATCATTTTTTTAAAAATTTATTTTTACAGCACTGTGATGTCCAGCAATCAAAATACAGGGAAGCCCATTTTATTTTTAGTTATTTAAATAAATAATTAAAAAAAATATATATGGGCTCCCGCTGCATTTTTTGTATTGCTAGCTAAGGGTAATCCAAGCAGCTACTGGCTGCTAACCCCCACTGCTTGGTGTTACCTTCACTGGCAATGGAAAATCCAGGGAAGCATTTTTTATTTTTTTTGCCAAAAAACTACAAAAAAAGGACGTGAGCTTCGCCATATTTTTGTATGCTAGCCAGGTACAGCAGGCAGGTGCTGGAAGAGTTGGATACAGCGCCAGAAGATGGCGCTTCTAAGAAAGTGCCATTTTCTGAGGCGGCTGCAGACTGCAATTCGCAGCAGTGGGGCCCAGAAAGCTCAGGCCAACCTGTGCTGCGGATTCCAATCCCCAGCTGCCTAGTTGTACCTGGCTGGACACAAAAATGGGGCGCAGCCTACGTCATTTGTTTTCTAATTATTTCATGAAATTCATGAAATAATAAACAAAAGGGCTTCCCTTTATTTTTGGTTCCCAGCCGGGTACAAATAGGCAACTGGGGGTTGGGGGCAGCCGTACCTGCCTGCTGTACCTGGCTAGCATACAAAAATATGGCGAAGCCAGCATAATTTTTTCAGGGGGCAAAAAACTTCTGCATACAGTCCTGGATGGAGTATGCTGAGCCTTGTAGTTCTGCAGCTGCTGTCTGTCTGTATGGAGAAGAGCAGACAGCAGCTGCAGAACTACAAGGCTCAGCATACTCCATCCAGGATTGTATGCAGAAGTTTTTTGCCCACCAAAAAAATGACGTGGGCTTACCATATTTTTGTATGCTAGCCAGGTACAGCAGGCAGCCACGGGCTGCCTCCAACCCCCAGTTGCCTATTTGTACCCGGCTGGGAACCAAAAATATAGGGAAGCCCATTTTTTTTAATTATTTCACTTATTTCATGAAATAATTAAAAAACAAATGACGTGGGCTTCGCCCCATTTTTGTGTCCAGCCGGGTACAACTAGGCAGCTGGGGATTGGAATCCGCAGCACAGGTTAGCCCGAGGTTTCTGGGCGCCTCTGCTGCGGATTTCAGTCCGCAGCCGTCCCAGAAAATGGCGCTCTCATAGAAGCGCCATCATCTGGCGCTGTATCCAACTCTTCCAACAGCCCTGGAGCCGGGTGGCTTGTTGGGTAATCATGAGTTAATACTGGCTTTGTTTTACTAGCCAGTATTAAGCCAGAGATTCTTAATGTCAGGCACGTTTGACCCGGCCATTAAGAATCTCCAATAAAGGGTTAAAAAAAAACACCACACAGAGAAAAAATACTTTAATAGAAATAAATACACAGACACATTAGAGACTCCATCTTTATTACCCCCTGTCAGCCCTCCACGATCCTGCTCTTCTGTCTTCTTTCTTTCTAGTGTAGTAGTAGTGAGGATTGTAGTGAGGATGAGGTTCACCAGCCCATCACTTGGGGCTGGGGAACCTCATCCTCAGTACAATCCTCACTACAATCGGGAAGCAGCGTGCAGCCCTCACTCTGTGAGACGCTGACAGACGCGTTACCATAGCAACGGTGCTCTCGGAGCTGCGGTTAGCGGTGACGTCACCGCTAACTGCGTTGCTATGGCAACGGTGATCTCCGTTAATGACCGGCTGTGTCAGCCGGTCCCTAACGGAACGGGGAGTCGACCGTGTGCTAGAGCATGTCGCCGGTACACGGCGATACACATATGTGCACCGTGTACCGGAGAGATGCACTCGCAGGTCCTACATGACGCGTCATAGTCATGTGACCAGTCTGTAGCCAATGAGATAATAGCCACGTGACTGGTCACATGGCTATTCTGATGTCACGACAGGTCCTGCATCTCTGCTGGCAGTGCCGGTCACGGGAGGATTCAGCGATCATCGGATGGAATAGCGGCAGGAGACAGAGTGCAGAAGGGATCGCGAGGACCGGTAAGTGTTATGGCAATGTTTATTAACTGTTTGTGTACATTTATCATGCATTTTTCTGTGTTTGTGATTGCCTCCCATTATAGCCTATTGGCTCGAGTTCGGTTCGTCGAACGTTCGACGAACCGAACGTGAACGGGACCCCTGTTCGGCGAGCCGACCTCGAGCCGAACCGGGACCGGTTCGCTCATCTCTAGTGGAGAGATCTCAAAATGGCAGTTTGGAGAAGGCCCCCTTCAAATCCCAGGGACCTGGAGCAGTTTGCCAAAGAAGAATGGTCTAAAATTCCTGCAGAGCATTGTAAGAAACTCATTGATGGTTACCGGAAGCGGTTGTTTGCAGTGATTTTGGCTAAAGGTTGTGCAACCAAGTATTAGGCTAAGGGTGCCATTACTTTTGTCTGGCCCATTTTTGGAGTTTTGTGTGAAATGATCAATGATTTGATTTTTGTTTCATTCTCTTTTGTGTTTTTTCATTGCAAGCAAAATAAATGAAGATAATACCAAAGAATTTGTGATTGCAATAATTTTCAAGAAGAAACCGAGTATTATCCGACAGAATTGCAGGGGTGCCAATACTTTTGGCCAGCACTGTAGGTAAGGTATAATGCAGAGCAAGAAAGGAAACGGAAAAAATAGTTTGATAATTAAAGAAAAAAATTCCCTCACACTAGGATAGTTTTGTTTCTTTCGATGCCATATTAGAAATTCTCATCAAGGCAAAGAAATACAAAATACATTTCCAAGTGTTCACTGTGATACTCCAATATAGATATTACTAACAAATACTGTCCATTTGTAGTGTATGAGACGAGACGCTGCACAGATTGAATTCAGCACCATGTATTTCTCCATACTGGCAGAAATATGGGAAAAAATCCCAAGAAGGGAAAGAAAAATAAAAATTACCGTATTTTTCGGACTATAAGATGCACCGGACCATATGACGCACCCTGGTTTTAGAGGAGGAAAATAGGAAAATAACATTTTAAGCAAAAAATGTGGTCATGACACACTTATGGGGCGAGGATCTGCTGTTGCAGACACTGTTATGGGGGTAATGTCCCCAAATTCTCTACTAAGGTACCCCATCCTGATAATGATCCTCCTGCCTTGTATATGATCCCCATTCTTGTATATATGTCCCTCATCCTGGTATATATTCCCATCCTGCTATATACCGCCATCATGATATAGCCCCCATCCTGCTACATAGCACCATTCTGGTATATGCCCTTATCCTGCTATATACTGCCATCCTCCTATATACTGCCATCCTGCTATATACTGCCATCCTGCTATATATCCCCATCCTGCTATATATCCCCCATCCTGGTATATGCCCTCATCATGCTATATACCCGCATCCTGCTATATACACCCATCCTGCTACATACTTCCATCCAACCTGCTATATACCCCATCCATCCTGCTATATACCCCATCCATACTGCTATATACCCCCATCCTGCTATATACCCCCATCCATCCTGCTATATACCTTCATCCTGCTACATACCCCCATCCATCCTGCTATACACCCCCATCCATACTGCTACATACCCCCATCCATCCTGCTATATACCCCCATCCATCCTGCTATATACTCCCATCCATCTTGCTATATACCCTATCCATCCTGCTATATACCCTTACCTTGCTATATGACTCGCTACATGTGGCACACAAAAAAAATAAACGTTCATACTCACCTTTCCTTGCTCCATGCAGCATCGCTCCTCCTCCTGTCAGTGCCAGCAGCAGCGCCTCTGGAGTGTGGAGCCGTCCCCGTTCACCTGCAGCATTGCAATCTCCACCTGCCTGCCTGTCAGCTGACCTGTGTGGAGACTAGCGATGTGCACAGGGATGACATCATCGCTGTGCTCACCGCTTCTACACAGATCAGCTAGCCAGCAGACAGGAGGAGATCGCGATGCTAAAGGGGAACAGGGACAAGTGAATATACTGATTCACTGCACCGCGTGCTGATGATGATGCGCGGGGAGCAGTGAATACAGGCGCACATGGTCACTCCAGGCTGTAGTTGCCAGGGGTAATCATGCGGGCCGACTCTTTACTATGCGCGCACCCCTCGCACATCATCCCGCCCACCTGTCAGCGCCGGCTTCGGCGCTGAGGGATAATGGGAGTGAGGATTAGTGTGCATATGAAATGAGCGGTCCCACGTGGTCACGGCAGGCTGCTACAGCCTGCTCATGCCACAGATGACCCGCTCCACCTCAGCACCCTCATTCTCCACAGCCACATTCAGACTATAAGACGCACCCCCGACTTTCCCCCAATATTTGGTGGAAAAAAGTGTGTCTTATAGACAATAAAATATAGTAATAGAGTGAGAAAATCTTTAAAAGACTAGAAAGTTCTCACCTACATATGGACTTACAAGACCCAACTTCTTCACCCTCAATATCTTGTATTTTTTAGTCATTTTTTCCTCTATCTGTCACATATATCATTCTGTACCTTTATACCACACACAATTTACTCACATTTTATTCTCTTCTTAATTGTGTTTATTTAATATCAATAATTTTTTTATCCTTTTTTTCCATTCTGGAATTGTAGATAACTCCTGTGCCAAACATTCTCTTTCCATTATAAAATAAACCAAGGTTGGTGGATATTTATCCTTGGAAGGTCTGTAGAGGACGCAGAAAGTGGTGTTGATTGGTAGATGCCCATGTGTTTCCAGTGGTGCAACAGGGTCCTTCTTCAATATCAAACAATCAATAGAGAGGGAGATGGGTGAAAAATCCAAGAATATTTATCACAAGCAAATCAAACGGTCCATAAAATAATCCACCATACAGAGGGTAAAAATAGTTCAGAAACACAAATATAGTCCAGTAAGCGCACAAATGGCCCTGGGATCAGTCACACTCATACAGCAGTCCTTTTCTAGGGAAATAAGGGTTTGTCACAGTCTCTCTGGGGTGCTGGCCACAGCCTCAGCTTCACCCTCAGAGGTTCAATCTTGCTTATTCTCTCTTGTAAGTCTCACTTAGAATGACAATCCCCCAGGTAAGCACAGAGTTTAAGTGGATCCTAGGCCCCCCTCCCGCAGACCTACCAGACCTATGGACAGAAACACTACAGGGGGTGATTACCTACAGACAATACAATGTACACCCAAGGAATACAAATAATGGACAGTGAACCACGCCTCAAATACGAACCTACACAACATTATACACAACCCCCCATATTCCACCATCACAACCAGTATTAGGCTCCTTCTGGACAATGAATTATGTGTGGTTTGCCATTGGAGAAAATAGGCTTAACAGAGTTTTACTCTCTGTAATAGACGTTTCCGCTGTTCATTTTTATTATTACAAAAAATCAATAAATTTGTTCCCCTCTTTCGGCCTTCTATAGCAGTTAATGGTCCTTGTACCCCAGACACAAATTATTACTTATGATACAATAAAGGTAATGGAAGACTGAGGATCTATCTGCTGAGCCAGATACAAGCCAGATCTGCCGACCACAGAAGGAACCATACCTCCAGTCTTACCGGTCATAATGTGGCATATAACTATGATTCGATGCCAAGTAACATCAGATACATCATTCACTGTAATATCTGGTCCCGTCCACATGTGACTGCACAGAAAGATAACTGTGAACATTTCTCTGACTAATCAGATACAATCTCAACATCCGGTCACTTGATTTTGTATATTAAGCCGATCTATATAAAGTCACATTATTTGTTTCTTCTTTGGTTATTTCTTTGGATAACATGATACATTGTTTCTTCTGCAGAAGGGAATAATCTGAGAAATGATGAGGTAAGTGACTGAAAATCTCTTGATGCCCCTAAATAAAAGCAGGACTGACAAGGTGCCTCCAGAATCTACATTATTAGTAAATTGAGTTCCCCTGTGTGTAATTTAGTCTGAGGTTTTGTCTGAGAATATCAAGGATCCGGCATCATCAGGAGATTCATGAGGTCATAATTTTCCCAATTATTTGAGGCCACAATTTTCAATTTTTTTTAAAAAAAAATAATTGGAAAACTATGTATCAATTGCACTTCACCAATTATTGCTGCTTAGTGTTTGTATATTACATAAAATCCAAATGAAATACATTTAAATTTCTGAGTGTATCATGAAAAATGTGGAAAAGTTATAATGGTATGAATACTTTTTGGATCTCAGTTGACGTTAGCTCATCATATACAATAATACTATTCTGCATGATTTGGCTGCAGTTTCTTTCAATAGTTTTTTTGCACACATGCAGTGACTATACATTTGATCTCCCTTATTTGCCTAAGCTGGCTATCAACTTTTTATTAAAATATAATATTTTCTGTTTTGGCTCTGAATTTTATATTTAACTATCTGGACCATTGATAGAAGCGGCATTCCTCTCTTCGATCTCCCATACATGCATGGCTTAGTGGGAATTTAGAGAATCGCACAAAATAGACAATTCTATGATGTGGACTATTGTCTGGTATGGTCGCTATATCGATGATTTGCTCATCTTCTGGAATGAAGATATGGCGTCCATAACATACATTAGTTATTATTTACATTTTAATTGTCTTAATTTATCATTTATATTTCTCACCAACTCTCTGAGATAAGCTAATTTGAGATTGGAAGGTGAGGTTCACTTCTAATTAGAGATTAGAAGATCTTTTGAAACTCAATTCTAATTCTACAAAGAATTCATCCCAAAAAGTTGTGATGAATAAATTTGAATACATTTCAGTACTGGAAAGCTTGTAATTGCTAATAAACTAAACATGGTGCAAAAGAAAGAGGTAAAGAGAGAAAGATAGTGGATACCACTTATCATAAGAGCTTTCATGCTACAGGAGAGAGAACATTGCTAACCATAAGAGCTTACACGCTACAGGAGAGGGAGAGAGAGGATAAGGATAATAAGCTGCAGTTTGATAGTGGTAAGTGTGCAGCTTATTTTCCTTATTATAGTCATGTATTTTTAGGCTAGCACCTAATTCAAACATATAGGTGTTTCAGTCAGTCTTTTCTGAATAGCATGCAGTTTCTTCTGACTGAGAACCTAGAACCTCGCATTATTACTAGACTCTATTCATGATCCTATATAGCCAGGGGCCTTTGCCAATACTTGCAGATATTTAATTGCACAAAGAAAGGCATTAAGGTTAGGTTCCCAATAAATTAGAGATTACCTTGTCGTTTGTTTTTTGGCTCATTTGCATTAATGAATACATTTGCTAAAAATCTCTATTACTTTCATATATTCATAGCAGTTTTGCAATACCATTTTCATATATTCATTTTTTCCAGATAGTAAAATATATTTTTCATTGTTCATAGCATCCCTATAGAAGTAATGCTTTATCATTTTTCATGTTTATATTTTGATAGTGGTTAGTGTGCAGCTTATTCTACTTATTATAGTCATGTATTTTAAGGCAAGCACCTAATTCACACATATAAGTGTTCCAGTCAGTCTTCCGTCCATATGGAGGCAGTGAGTGGTTTGCATATGTAAAGCACCCGATTTCCAAACTTGAACTCTGTTTTTTTTTTTGTAAAATTGAACTTCGAACCTCAGGTTTGCTTATCTCATTTGCTCTTTTCTTTTTGGCAGCTCGCTCCTCCATGCTTCCTTTGCTTAGTTGATCTAATCAGTTTTTTGCTCTGCTGCTCCTTCTCTTCATGATGCAAAGAGGAGGAAGGGTGCAATAGAGGGCACACAATTTAAAGATGGAAATAACCTAAATAACAAACTTAGCAGGTACTCGCCCTCCCTGGTCCAGCACCAGATCCCCCAATTCTGGCTGTAATTTTGGTGTCATTGATGCAGGGAAAAACTGAGAATAGAAGAAGCAGCGGGGATCTGGTACTGAAGCCAGAGAGGGGAAGTACCTGCTGTGTTTGTTATTTTAGGTATTTGTCTGAGTTGGGGCTCAATTTTCTGAATGTGGACAAGTCCTTTAATAGCTGATGTGAATCTCCGCCTGTCCCCAGGTACAGCAGCTTCTGTGCACAACACTCTCTCTACAGGGGTTACAGCAGTATTCTGTTACACAAGTCTGTCTAATACAGAACTAAATGCATTAATACTTGCATAATTTTATCACTGAACTCAACAGAAACAAAATCTTTTGTATTGAAGTTTTCTCATAATGAACTGAAAGCACAGATGTTGCGGGCGGAGGATCCGCGCTCGCTAACGCTCGGGTCCGGGGCCTTTGCTGGGTGCTGCTCGGTGGCTCGAGCGGTGGGCCGGACCCGGGGACTCAAGCAGCGCTCCTCGCCCGGCGAGTGAAAAGGGGTTTGGGTAGTTGGTTTGGGGAGATAGTTTGTGACGCCACCCACAGGTTGTGGTGATGATGGGCACCAACGCTGCTGGTGACGGGGATCCCGGGAGCGATGGCAGGGAGCAGCTAGGATGTTGGTTCTCCCTCCGTGGGTAGGGGTTGGTGATCCCGGGGCCCGGTGGTGAGACGGGGAGGCTGGATGGCTGGGGGTTTTGCAGGATTGCAGGGGCAGCGCAGTGCGGTGCCGGATGGCACTGTGGTACTCACTCAGGCACAAAGGCACAGAGTCTCTGGTAAACCAAACGGCTGGATGGACGGGTCCCGTAGACGGCTGCAGTGTCTTTGCTCTCCCCGGACAGGTGATGGTGGCTGTCTTTCCCTGCACCTGTGTAGTCTGTTTTGACTCCGATGGCTTCCCAACGGTAGTCTGCTCCCCGGCGTATAGGTACCGGAGGAGCCCGTTTGCCCGCAGGCGCTGGCCCTTGGATCTCTAGCCTGTGGTGGTGGCTGTGTATCCTCACGGAGTGGACTGTTGCCTTCTGTCAGGTCTTGGGTGTTAGGAAACCCCTGGGGTTCCGGTCACTGTCGGACTTCACCTTTGTAAGCGGCTCCAAGCCTAGTCGGGGTCCGATGGAAAAACCACAAAGAACTATATAAAAAAAACTCACCAAAAAGGAGCCAAGACAAATGATATGTGCACACACAGAATGTGGTGAGCCTTCCTCATAAAGATGGCTGCAGCCGAGGTGCAAGATGCTGATGTCACAGCCACTCAACCTCCACACTAGGGGGGAGGGGCGGCTGCTTAGCATAAGACATGCACACTAATAAGGCTTGCACTGGGAGCCCATCATATAATGAGTGAAATGCACAGTGTCTGAACTGTAACCTATAAATGACGCCAGAAACCCAGGTCAGGCGGGCAAAACAGCACTATATAGGTGCATCTCGCACGGATACACGAGACGCACAGTGTCTGAATTAAGGCCTATAAATGAAGCACAACACCAGGTCCAGGCGGGTCAGTTATCACTATATGAGTACATAACACATGACAGGCTCACCATTTAACCACCTGAATTCAAAAGGTCCACACACATCCTGCAAAAATGGATAAAATGTGCCATACCTCAAATAGTGAGATATTAGTTTATATTACATTATTGCAGGATGTGTGTGGACCTTTTGAATTCAGGTGGGTAAATGGTGAGCCTGTCATGTGTTATGTACTCATATAGTGATAACTGACCCCCCTGGACCTGCTGTTGTGCGTCATTTATAGGCCTTAACTCATACACTGTGCGTCTCGTGTATCCGTGCGAGATGCACCTATATAGTGCTGTTTATCCCGCCTGACCTGGGTTTCTGGCGTCATTTATAGGTTACAGTTCAGACACTGTGCATTTTACTCATTATATGATGGGCTCCCAGTGCAAGCCTTATTAGTGTGCATGTCTTATGCTAAGCAGCCGCCCCTCCCCTCTAGTGTGGAGGTTGAGTGGCTGTGACATCAGCATCTTGCACCTCGGCTGCAGCCATCTTTATGAGGAAGGCTCACCACATTCTGTGTGTACACATATCATTTGTCTTGGCTCCTTTTCGGGGTCCAATGGCCCTGCCTTTGTGCTTAGCTTCACTCCGCTCCCCGGTTCGGTACCGGCGGGCCACCGTCTGACCCCGGTCCTACGGTTGCACGTTGATATCTATCTATCCATCTATCTATCTATCTATCTATCCATATATCTATTTATCATTTACTTTTAGATTTCTCATTTTATTATAGAACAGCAAGATATTATACCAGTACTGTGCTCCTTATTGGATTTATTTTCTCAAAGTTTATTTGGTTATGTTGAGTCTTTTCATTATTTTCAGAGAGGAACACGACCCTATAATCAGTGTGTGGAGAGGATTGTGCGGACAGATTCCCTTTCGGGCGTCTCCAGGTAGATATTGAGCTGATGGATTTGGGTGTTATGTCTCGTGTGATGAGTGATAATGATATAACTGTAGTAAGTCATTCCACAGCAGAACATGACGTCTTTATCAGCGGTGGATCCAACTCTCCTTGTAGACGTATTTGTGGCACATGATATAGGAAAATTTGTGGCAAATTGTCCCTGCACTGCCATATAAGATAATAAAATATTAATAATAATTAATTACTTAATTAATTAATATCTATATTTTCTTAATTTGCTCAATGCTAATATTTCTGGATGCTGTCAGTCATAAAGTACTATACAGTGTGCCGCTCATCTTCTTCCAGACGGCTTTATACTTTCCCCCATAGTGGTAATGATATAACTGTAGTAAGTTATTCCACAGCAGAACATGACGTCTTTATCAGTGGTGGATCCAACTCTCCTTGGAGACATATTTGCAGCACATGATATAGGTAGATTTGTGGCAAATTTTCCTTGCACTGCCATATAAAATAATAAAATATTAATATTTTCTACATTTTCCTTATTTTGCTCAATACCAATATGTCTGGATGCTGTCAGTCGCAAAGTACTATACACTGTGCAGCTCATCTTCCTCCAGCCGGCTTTATAATTTCCCCCATAATACTGTATAAGGTGGAGATAAATGTTATTAATGTATTTGTATATTGCTTCAGTCTACTCCACCATCATGTGACCGCAGTTCTGTCCTGCCGGATCACTCAGCGTCTTCTGTGTGGAGCGGAGGGCACTTTCAGTGTTAATTTATGAGACTCAGAATGGGGCAAGGAAAGCTGGAAACAGCAAAGACGGAGACTGGTCAGTGATGTAATATAATCTCTACACACATTACTACATTACTGATTGCTAACAAAGTGGTCAATAAAATACAAAAATAAACACTGTAGTGATCCTTTAAAGGGAACCTGTCACCAGATTTTGACATTCTCAACTAAAACTAGCACCTTAAGCAGTGCCTGTGCTGCATTCTATAAAGGTGCACATTACTCCCTGACCCCCCAGTAGCCCCCAATATTACCCTCATAAAATCTTCCACCATATGTAAATTGCCTGGTCCAGTTCCCTGGGCATCCTAATCCGCGCCTCTTGTCCCTCCTTTCCCCATACTTCTGTGCTGATTGACGTGGATGATGTCTAAGATGCCATCCATGTAGGTGGGCAAAATCTCCATATCCCCGTCTTGCGCAGGTGCACTTCATTCTGCCCTATTGTTGGCAGACCCGATAACATAGGTGCGCCTACGTGAACTGTCGGGTTCTCTGAGCAGGCATACGATTTTTCCTGGCGATGTGGATGACATCACCCGCTTGATTCACATTGCGAGGGAAAATCTAACGCCTATCTTTTCGGCTCTGCTCAAAATAGACCAGAGCGAAGTGCGCCTGCAGAGCCGAGAATATGGAGATTTTGCCCACCTACATGAATAACGTCCTAAACGTCATCCATGTCAATGAGCACAGAAGGATGGTGAAAGAAGGGACAGGAGATGCAGATTAGGACACCTAGGAAAGGACAACTTACATACGGAACAGAAGATTTTATAAAGGTTTTGTGGTGGCTAGAGGGGAGGTCGGGGGGTAACATGTACTTTTATTCAATGCAGCACCGGCGCTGCTTAAGGTGCTAGATTTTGTTTAGAAGGCCAAAATCTGGTGACAGGTTCCCTTTAATAAAATGATAGAACTTCTACTGCACAGACACGATGATTACATGATAGACTGTATCATTATTACTATTATTATTATTTCTTTTTCTTGTAGGTAAACCCTCAGAATGGACCCTGGAGATGACAATCTGACCACATCTAATACAACTCTGGACAACAATGACCGGTAAGTTTATTTTCCTAATTCTGTATTTTTTGTGAGATATCAGTGCAGACTCCATTCTTTTCTGTATCTAAGCCTCCACCCCGATTACATCAATATTCATAGGGATAAATCAGCTCCACCTGCAGCGCCATTATTCCTACCACAATGATGGAAACTCTTGATAACCCATCATACCCCTCTACACATCAGTGTCGTCCATCAGGTGTCAGTGGTGTCTGTGGAGCAGAGGATTCGGCTCTGCATTGTGGCTCCTGTATAATAACACAGATGTGACCGGAGCCGGACATAGACTTTCTCACTTGGTTCAGTTATTGGAAGTCACAGGGGTACAGCACACATTTTTTTAGCAAAAGATCCTATAGAAAGCAGCAGACATGTCCAGATCTGCTATATCCACAGCCGAACAAGTCCATCAATTCTGAATATGTCCTTCCTTAGGGGCTTTAGATTTTCTCTTTTTTAGGGGTTGTCTGGTTAAAATAAAAATAAGGGAGACCTGTCAATCTTCTGTGCTGCTCTGCCGGCCAGGGGGCAGCTCTGGACTAAACTCGTCCCAATCTATGGTCTTGTAACTACACTTTATATTAAATGTTGGAGAGGCTCAGAAAAAAGATATACCTGTCTGTAATTATACAGCCGGCTGTGCTCTACTGCAGCATCAATCCCCTGACACGTTCCCAGTATGACCATGGAATACTTACATTTTGGGGAAAGTTAAGGATGGAAATATCTGCGAGTACGAGCCATTGTGTATCACTCTGATCTCTGGATATAAGGTCATAGGAATTACAGCTTCACCCCATAATTATACTGAATAGCCATTTCAAATTACATTCTCTACCTGGCTTCTTTTATATGTGAGGGTTTATCTGGTTCATAGAGGATTAGGGTTATTATGGGAATCCTGTTTATGGGTTTCTTGTAGCCTATGTGCATTTTTTAATTGTTTATAATTTCTTGTCAGTTTTTTGCTTCATGTTGATAAGGTATCATATATTGTTACTCCCGGTCCTCTGTGCATACTTTATATCCTCTGCATAGCTGTAATGTAAAGTGTTAGCTCCGCTGGGGCAGGGTCAGGGCCGCCGGCTGCTTCAGCATCGCTGTACCGTGTATCACATCCCCTGCAGTCTCAGCACAGATGCACATTACGGATTGTGATGAGACCACAAGGGATTGTATTCACGGTACATTGCAGCTGAGGCACCTGGAGAACGTGCAGCCCCGAACAGTTACTAGAAGACCGGATTGGGGGCATCTCCCCTTCTACTCCCAACACCCCCTGCTATGGTGAACCCTGCAAGGTAGACATATATGAAAACATAAATTATGAGCTTTCCTAACATCTACCCCATCCTGTCTTCTCAGGTCTGACAATTACAATGATCCTCATTATTATGAAAGGATTATAAAGAAGATGTCAATTACACTTTTTAGCATTGTTTTTGCTCTCGGGATTATCGGTAATGGATTAGTCATCTGGATTGCCGGATTCAGGATGAAGAACATAGTCAGTGCCGTGTGGTTCCTCCACCTGGCCATCGCGGACTTCCTGTGCTGTGCGTCTCTGCCTCTGAGAATTCATGAGTGGGTTGTATATTTCTCATTCGGGTCATACAGCGTTTCCTCAATAATTGCAACTTGCACAGCAAACATTTTTCTCTTTAATATAAACATGACCGCTAGTGTTCTCCTCCTGATGGCCATGAGTATTGACCGCTGGGTGTCCGTCATGTGGCCATTCTGGGCCAAAGTCCATAGAACCTGTAATGTGGTGAGAATCTCTGCAGCGATCATCTGGGGGCTGAGCCTCATTGTAGCGGGTGTACTGTATTGCATGTATGACAACCGGATAGGTTATCTAGGGGAATGGTGTATATATTATAAACATCTCCTGCTGCACTTTCTTATGGTGGTCTCCAACTCTCTCACACCCCCCGCCCTAGTAACAAGCATGGTGGAGGAGTTGGTTTGCTCCTGTCCGACCAATGCTCCTTTACACCAATTCCTCTACCACCCTCTGTCACGCTCCCCTCTTTTGAGGTGCACTCCGTACGCATCTACGCCCCCTCCAACCTTCAACTGGCTGTCATTTACCGCCCTCCAGGGCCAGCCACTGCCTTTTTTGACCATTTCACCACCTGGCTACTACACTTCCTTTCCACCGACATCCCCACCATCATTATGGGTGATTTCAATATCCCCATTGACACTTCCCACTCATCTGTCTCCAAACTTCTAACACTCGCTTCCTCCTTCAGCCTCACCCAATGGTCTTCTGCAGCTACTCACAAAGATGGCCACACGCTGGACCTCATCTTCACTCGCCTCTGTTCCCTATCTAACCTCTCTAACTCACCTCTCCCCCTGTCTGACCACAACCTACTCACATTCTCTTCCCTCTCTTCTCCAAGTATGCAACCCCCCCTCCACAAATTTTCATACCCTCGCAGAAATATCAAACACATTGATTTACACGCCCTTTCTCAGTCCCTTCTCCCCCTCACAGACATTGCATTTCTACATGATGCAGATGCCGCTGCAACTTTATACAACACTACAATCTCTGCAGCTCTCGAATCAGCTGCCCCCCTCACACACACCAAAACCCGCACAATCAACAGGCAACCCTGGCACACAAGGCAGACTAAAGAACTTAGACGGGCTTCCAGAATTGCTGAGCGCAGATGGAAGAGGTCTCATTCCACTGAGCACTTCATTGCATATAAAGAGTCCCTCACCACTTTCAAGTCCACACTCACTGCTGCAAAACAAACCTACTTCTCATCCCTCATATCTTCTTTCTCTCACAACCCTAAACAGCTATTCAACACTTTCAATTCTCTCCTCCGTCCTCCGGCACCACCTCCCTCTCCTCTCATCTCAGCTGAAGACTTTGCCTCTTTCTTCAAGCAGAAGATTGACAACATCAGAGCAAGCTTTGGCCCACAATCACCACAGCCCCTCATCATAGCTACTCATCCCTCTTCCTCCAAATCCAGCTTCTCCACCATGACAGAAAACAATCTCTCCACTCTACTCTCAAGATCACATCTAACCACCTGTGCACTGGACCCGCTCCCATCGCACCTCATCCCCAACATCACCGCAGTCCTCATCCCAGCCCTAACCCATCTCTTCAACCTATCACTAGCAAGTGGTGTATTCCCTTCATGCTTTAAACATGCCTCTATTACACCCATCCTCAAAAAGCCCTCCCTTGACCCATCCTCTGTGTCAAACTATCGCCCCATATCCCTTCTCCCCTATGCCTCAAAACTACTGGAACAGCATGTCCATCTTGAATTGTCCTCATACCTCTCCTCCTGCTCCCTCTTTGACCGGCTTCAATCTGGCTTCCGACCACATCATTCTACCGAAACTGCCCTAACCAAAGTCACCAATGATCTACTAACCGCCAAAGCCAAGCGACACTACTCTATCCTCCTCCTCCTGGACCTGTCCTCTGCCTTCGACACAGTAGACCATTCCCTCCTACTACAGATTCTCTCATCTCTGGGCATCACAGACTTGGCCCTATCTTGGATCTCCTCATACCTAACCGACCGAACTTTCAGCGTCTCCCATTCTCACACCACTTCCTCAGCTCGCCCCCTATCTGTCGGTGTCCCTCAAGGCTCAGTTCTTGGACCCCTGCTGTTCTCCATCTATACCTTCGGCTTGGGACAGCTCATAGAGTCCCACGGCTTCCAGTATCATCTCTATGCCGATGACACACAGATCTACCTCTCTGGACCTGACATTACCTCTCTACTAACCAAAATACCACAATGTTTGTCTGCTATTTCATCCTTCTTCTCTGCACGATTCCTAAAACTTAACATGGACAAAACAGAGTTTATTGTCTTTCCTCCTCCTCACTCACCTCCTCCAACAAGCCTTTCCATCAAACTTGATGGTTGCTCACTTACCCCAGTCTCACAAGCTCGTTGCCTTGGAGTAACCCTCGACTCTGCTCTATCCTTCAAGCCACACATCCAAGCCCTCTTCAACTCATGCCGATTACAACTCAAAAATATCTCCCGGATCCGTGCTTTTCTTAACCAAGAATCTTCAAAAACATTAGTGCATGCCCTCATCATCTCCCGCCTCGACCACTGCAACCTCCTGCTCTCTGGCCTCCCTTCCAACACTCTTGCACCCCTCCAATCTATCCTAAACTCTGCGGCCCGCTTAATCCACCTCTCCCCTCGCTACTCCCCAGCCTCGCCACTCTGCCAATCCCTTCACTGGCTTCCCATCGCCCAACGACTCCAGTTCAAAACATTAACCATGACATACAAAGCCATGCACAACCCGTCTCCTCCCTACATCTGTGACCTAGTCTCCCAGTACCTACCTGCACGCAACCTTAGATCCTCACAAGATCTCCTTCTCTGCTCCTCTCTTATTTCCTCTTCCCACAATCGTGTACAAGATTTCTCCCGTGCATCCCCCATACTCTGGAACGCTCTACCTCAGCACATCAGACTCTCCACTACCGTGGAAAGCTTCAAGAGGAACCTCAAGACCCACCTCTTCCAACAAGCCTACAACCTACAATAGCCCTCAGCCCAGTAGACCACTGCGCAACCAGCTCTGTCCTCACCTATTGTACCATCACCCATTCCCTGTAGACTGTGAGCCCTCGCGGGCAGGGTCCTCTCTCCTCCTATACCAGTCTGTCTTGTACTGTTAATGATTGTTGTACGTATACCCTCTTTCACTTGTAAAGCGCCATGGAATAAATGGCGCTATAATAATAAATAATAATAATAATAATAATAATAATCTAATGCCTTATCACCGAGAGTCACATGAGACCATGCAGCTGATCAGATTAGTTATAATGTGTGTGATCCCTTTTCTCATCATCGTCACCTCTTACGTCACCATTTTCTACAAGATTAGAAAAAGTAAAAGATCCCAGAGATCTCAGAGATCCTCCAGGATCATCACCGCTGTTATATCGTGTTTCTTCATCTGCTGGTTTCCATATTACATCTGCCCACTGATACCCGGGTATCATGATCTACATGACTTTCAATTCCAGATATTACACACCCTTATTTTCACCCTGGCTTGTCTTAACAGCTGCATGAATCCAATCATTTATGTGTTTATGGGACCGGGTTTCCGACAAGGATTCTTCAGATCCATCCCCTCCAAAGTAGAAAGAGCCTTAAGTGAACATCCTAATGACCTGTACAGAGAAGGAGAAGATGCGGGAAATACTCGCACTACTGATGTGTAATATATATTCCTACTATCTCCTGTATGTGACACCTATTAACCCCTTGGAGATTTGTCAATTTTTAATTTTTGTCACTTTCTTTCCTTCCTCCTCTCATTCAAGAACCAGAACATTTTATTTTCCATCCTCACAACCTAATGAGGGATTGTTTTTTTTGTAGTATAAATTCTCATTTTTAAAGTTATCCTTCATTTTGCCATATAATGTGCTGAAAATAGATGAAAATAAATCTTAAATTAAGTGAAATGGTTAAAAAAAATCTGTAATTCCTCCATATTTCTTTGGGTTTAGTTTTTACTGTATTATTACCCGGCAGTGCGATTTCCCCGGACATTACATCCATGGTGACTACAGATGAGCGGATCGATCTACGGGGGATGGAATTAGTGTCAAATTTCCATGAATTCACTTGAATTTAACCCCTTCACGGTCTCGCCTTTTTCCTCTTTTTCACTTTTATTTTTGCCTCCTTTTCTTCCAAGAGCCATGTCTTTTTAATGTTGTGTCAATATGGCCATATGAGGGCTTGTTTTATATGGGACGAGCTGTACTTTTGAATGTCTCCATTCATTTTACCATATAGTGTACTATAAAATGGGTAAAAATTGTGTTGAAAAAAAAGGGCAATTATACATTTGTTTTTTATTATTAATTACCATGTTCACTATGTAGTAAAACTAATCAGGCAATGATTCCCTAAGTCAGTACAAGATATCAAACATGTATGGATTTTTTATAAAGTTGGTGATATAAATATAGAAATTTTCCCCACCAAAAAATAATGCGGCATTTGTCGTTATTTTCCAAGACCAGTAATGTTCTCCCTTTTCGGGATCTGGGGCAGTGATTACTTATTTTGTGAGGAATATCTGATTTTTTTTCACGATTATCATTTTTGAGCCAGCATTCACTTTGGATATACCAGTACATACAAAGTTATAAAGGGGTTAATGAGAACTAGTAATAGGAGGAGGATAGAGGTAGTAGTCTGCTCTGCTGGTAATGGAATCAAGAAATCTGGAGACTGCATTCAGGATAGGACAATGCAGTTTATTCTCTTCACGTTTCGATGCTTAAACAGATTCTTCATCAGGTTCTCCTGATCCGATCCTGAATACGAGCTCTGGATTTCTTGATTCTATTACCAACAGTTGAAACTACTACTCCTATCCGTCTACTATTTAATTTCCATGGTGGGATTTCCCTACCAGAGCGTTCTGCAGCAGATGTCATACTTTGCCTTCTCAGTTGTGGGTTATACAACCCCAATAGGTGAGCAATTCCCTTACTCCTCTCCTGGATTATTCTCCGGCGGATAATACCCTATTGCTCTTGGTGTTCCCTTCTCTTAATAAGAAAAATTTAATTTACATTTTATCCAATCTCTGAATAAAGTATTATATAATCTCAGTGAAACATTACCCCTTAGTCCTGGAGAAGTAGTGGGCAGCCGGAGGTCTCTGACGTCGCTCCAGATACAGAATTATTTCTTATCATGTATCCATGTGTTTTATAATTTCTTCCTCTGCTTTCAGTTCAGCTTTTAAGTCCAGCATCGCCCGGTGTTTCCTCTGTGACCCTTTATAGACCCTCGTGAAATTGTTCCTCTTATTTCCCCAAAAATTTAATAGGTGATGAAAATGATCAATTTACCCCAAAATGATATCAATAAAATTGTCAGCTCACTGCACAAAATACAAGGTTCCCATCAAAGTTATTACCGACCTAATTGTTCTGATCTGGAGAATCCTGTTTTCGGATCATTTTTGCTATATATCGATCACCGCAAAAAAAAAAATACCCCAAAACATATTGAATATTATTTCTTTTACACCACTTATATTGTTTTTCCTTTACATTAAATTCTACAATTAATGTTGTCGGCTAAAACTAAAAGTCGTTCAACAAAATAAGAAAGATCTTGATCCACAAAAACATGTTTCATTGATGGAAAAATAAAATGTTCTGGCTTTTTGAAGAAGGAAAGGAAAAAACAAAAACTCAAAAACACAAAATCCAATGTTCTTGATGGAGATAACAGATGTGACAATGTCTATTATGATTAGTTTTTAATTTCACAATTTTTAAAAAGGAAAAAGGTGAATTTTAATGTTTTATTTAAAATTAAAATGGTTTATTTTATTCCCTTAGTTTAGATTTCGCTACATAATGTGATCCTGTGATGACTTATTCTTTGCACTGCGATCACATAGTATTACAGGATATTGGAGAAATCTCTTCTGAAGATCAAACAGTGACTGATCCTCTCAGAGAAGCAATATGGCTGCGATGGCGAGTGACATCCCATAATCATGTCACCTGGGAAGGATTCACTGCACTAAATGCCAAAGTCACAGACCACACATTTGTATATATATATATATATATATATATATATACTGGTTTATAAATATATGATAACTAATATAATTATGGATATAACATTCTGTATAAAGTTGTCTTTCTTCTAGAGGTAATATCATCTCAGACATTTATACATTATTCACAGGACGGGGGACCCCAAATTCCAGTGTAGATGTTGGTCCCGAGGTCGGACGTATCCTGCACCATGAGAATATGACACTATCTATATATGTTACATGCTTTGTTGCTCTCGTGTTATAATGTTCTACCAGATATAATCTTATGTACCTGTAATCTGAAATGTATTTCATGAAAGTCAAAAATAATATCATGAGCAAATGTATCAAATATATAAATAAGTTGCAAGTATAAAAATATCATAATAAAGAAAAGTCAACAATAAAAAGTCATAATGAATATCGAAGTCGACTTTATAACCTGACAATGTAAAAAGTCTAATATTTTTTTATGTAATTTCCATTCTACATTATGTACTGATGGATGTGATAATTAATAAAAAATAAATAGATTAAGCTAACTTTGAATTCTTCTGTTCACATGAATATACCTGGAAATTTAATTAGTTGAGAGTTTATTCACCGAGAGTGTAATGTCTTTTATTACCCTATAAACAAAGAAAATTCAAGTGGGACTCACTAATGTAAGAGAATATTCTTTATTTCTTAAATGATAAAATCCATCAGATGACAGCTGTTTCGCTACACAATGAGCTTCATCAGGTCCCCACCAGAGCAACTTCCTTACCCTACAAATATATCAGTGGAACAAGCCATTTCCAGAATACATTATTAGACATTTCAAATTATGATGAATTCTCTTTCCCTGATGAAGCAACTTTACTACACTCACAAGATGTATGCTGGGAATGACTGTGGATTGGGGAAGCAGTGAATATGCATGAGAGCTAATGATCAGACCAAGAAGTAGACTTAATTGCTTTCTTTGCAGCCCCCTACTTCTTACTAACACCAGCCCCTTCTAAACCTTACTAACACATACATTTTTCCTCCCATTCAATTCAATAGTGTTTGGATATGTTTGTCACACTGTTCAGTAAACACTGGTAAAATTGACGAACACAAACTGAACTCAACAATCTCAATTTGTGACTGAGTAGTTAATTGTTATCAACTGTTATTAATAAAGTCAGTTAAATGGCAAAACAGGCAGCTAGAAGGAAAAAACATCCAACATGTACAGGGTTACACTATGAGTACGGAAAAGAGACAATAAAGTTATATGGTGGGTACCATAGAAGATAGAAACTTCTCCTGTCCTCATGTTCAGCTCAGTATGCAGAGAAGAAGTCACTCGCTGCTGTCTGTACAATGGTGGAAGATCATACAGCAGATATCTGTACTGACTCCAGGTATGCTTTTGGAGTGGCACATGACTTTCCTGGAAGAGCAGGTATTTCATTGGACACTCAGATAAGTCCATACGCCAGCGGTCACCAACTTTTCTTTCTCACATGTCAACTGATTTGAACAGCTGACATGTGCGGCTATCAGGCGCAGGCGGATTCTCAATTCACCTGTGCCTGTTAACCCCTTAGATCAAAATGTCACATTTATATGGCCGCAATGGGAAAATTGCCTTAACTGCCACCATTGGAGGCCCTGTGATGGGATTACGTGTAGCCGATGGTTGCCATGGTAGCACAGGGTCATGTGATGACTCCTTTCGCTATCATGACTCACTTCCTCTTACAGCCGGCAGAGAGAAAAGTAGCCTTTCTCCTGGTCTGAGCTCTGCAGCTATGATCAGGAGAGATGAACAAGTGATCAGACTGCTGATCTTTCTAGCCCCCTAGGAGGACTAATAAAGTAAAAAATAGTTTAGAAAAAGTTTTAAAAAATTTAAAAAATATAAAAAGCCTAAAAGTTCAATTCCCTTCCCCATTTGTCCCATTGAAATGTAAAGGATTAAAAAAATATATATTTATACATATATTTCGTATTGCCGTGTTCAAAAATGCCCGATCTATCAAAATATAAAATCACTTAATCTGATTGGCAAACGTAGCGGAAAAAAAAATTGCAAGCGCCAAAATTACAATTTTTTGGTTGCTTCAAACTTTGCGCAAAATGCAATAACAGGCAATCAAGATGTAACATTTTCGCAAAAATAGTATCATTAAAAACATCAGCTTGGAACGCAAAAAAAAAAGAAATCACTGAGTCCCCTATACCGAAAAAATGAGAACGCTATGGGTTTTGTAAAATGGCATAAAAAATGCGCCACTTTTTTTGGACAAAACTTAAGAATGTTTTTAACCCTTTAGATAAAAGTAAACCTATACATGTTTAGTGTCTGTGAACTTGTACCGACCTGAGGCATCACAGCCATGCATCAGTTTTACCATATAGTGAACACAGTGAATAAAATATCCCCAAAAACATTGCACTTTTTTTGCACTTTTTCCGCACTTTAAATTTTTTGGCCATTTTCCAGTATATTACATGGTAGAACTCTTTATTTAATTTAAATGTACATCTTGTCCTACAAAAAATAAGTTCTCATATGGCAAGACTGATGGAAAAATAAAACAGTTACGGCTCTGGGAAGAAGGGAGCAAAAAAAACCAAAACAGAAACACGGACAAAGAAAGTGATGTGGTTTGGTAGATTCCCATGTGTTTCCAGTAGTATTAGGCTCCTTCTGGACAATGAATTATGTGGATTTTGCTTGAGTAAAAAAATGTACTTAAAACAGTATTATTCTTAGTAATAGTTGTTTCCGCTGTGCATTTTTATCACTACATCAAATCAATAAAATTATTCCACTCTCTCGGCTTCTATAGCGGATAATGGTCCTTGTTCCCCAGACACAAATTCTTACTTATGATACAATATAGGTGATGGAGACCGAGGATCTATCTGCTGAGCAGGATACAAGCCAGATCTGCCGACCACAGAAGAAACCTTACCTCCAGCCTTACCGGTCATAATGTGGCATATAACTATGATTCGATGCCAAGTAACATCAGATACATCATTCACTGTAATATCTGGTCCCGTCCGCATGTGACTGCACAGAAAGATAACTGTGAACATTTCTCTGACTAATCAGATTCAATCTCAACATCCGGACACTTGATTTTGTATATTAAGCCGATCTATATAAAGTCACATTATTTATTTCTTCTTTGGTTATTTCTTTGGATAACATGATACATTGTATCTTCTGCAGAAGGGAATAATCTGAGAAATGACGAGGTAAGTGACTGAAAATCTCTTGATGCCCCTAAATAAAAGCAGGACTGACAAGGTGCCTCCAGAACTTACATTATTAGTAAATTGAGTCCCCCTGTGTGTAATTTAGTCTGAGGTTTGTCTAAGAATATGAAGGATCCGGCAGCATCAGGAGATTCATGAGGTCACAATTTTCACATTTTTTTGAGGTTCCAATTTTCAAATTCTTTAATTTGTAAGTAATTAGAAAACTATGTATCAATTACACTTCACAAATACTTGTTGCTTAGTGTTGTTATATTACATAAAATCCAAATAAAATACATTTAAATTTCTGAGTGTATCATGAAAAATGTGGAAAAGTTAAAATAGTCTAAATACTTGTTCAAGGCACTGCACATGGATTCATTGATGTTAGTTCATTCTATACAATAATACTATTCTGCATGATTTGGCTCTAGTTTCTTTTAATAGTTTTTTTGCACACATGCAATAACTATACATTTGATCTCCATGATTTTCCTTTGCTGTCTGTCAACTTTTTATTGAAATATAATTGTTTTTCTTTTGTTTCTGAATTATATCTTTAACTATCTGGAACATTGATAGAAACTACATTCCTCTCTTCGATCACCCATATCTACATGGCCTAGTGGGAATTTAGAGAGTTACACAAAATGGACAATTCCCTGGAGGAACTGACTGTATTAACCCCTTCAGCCCCCGGGCACTTTCCGTTTTTGCTCCTTTTATTCCGAGAGCCGTAACTTTTTTATTTTTCCGTCACTCTTGCCATATGAGGGCTTGTTTTTTGCGGGACAAGTTGTACTTTTAAAAGAAACCATAGGTTTTACCATATACTGTACTGGAAAACAGCAAAAAAATTCCAAGTGTGGAAAAACTGCCAAAAAAGTGTGATCGCACAATAGTTTTTGGGATGTTTTATTCACCGTGTTCACTATATGATAAAACTGATGTATCCATGTGATTCCTCAGGTCGGTTCGAGTTTGTAGACACCAAACATGTATAGGTTTACTTGTATCTAAGGGGTTAAAAAAAAATCACAAGTTTGTCGAATAAATGTGGCGCACGTTTTGCGCCATTTTCCGAAACACGTAGTGTTCTTATTTTTTGGGATTTATGGCTCAGTCATCGTTTATGTTTTGCGCCTCGAGCTAACGTTTATAATGGTACAATTTTTGCACAGATGCTACGTTCTTATCGCCTCTTATTGCATTTTGCATAAAACTTGTGGCGACCAAAAAATGTAATTTTGGCGTTTGGAATTTTTTAGCCACTACGCCGTTTACTAATCAGATTAATTGATTTTATATTTTGATAGATCGGGCATTTCTGAACGCGGCGATACCAAACATGTGTATATTTATTTATTTTTTAACCCTTTAATTTTCAATGGGGGTAAAGGGGGGTGATTTGAACTTTTAGGTTTTTTTTTTTTTTATTTTTTAAAACTTTTTTTTTACTTTTTTTTTTTATTTTACTAGTCCCCCTAGGGGGCTATAGCGATCAGCAATCCGATTGCTATTATCTATCTGCTGATCACAGCAATACAGCTGTAAACAGCAGATTCAGTCACTTTGAATTTCCCTCTTCTCTCGGCCGAGGGAAAATGAAAGTGAAACATCAAAGCTGCAGGCTTCATCACATGACCCTGTGCTACGATGGCAACCACCGATAGTCACGTGATAACACACGTGACTTCCGGTGGGGGCGGCGGTAAGTAAAAAACATGGCCGCGCGCATTTAGATCTTGCTGCCAGACTTTGGCAGCAAGATTTAAGGGGTTAATGGCCGCGGGTGGAAGCGATTCCACCCGCGGCTAGCAGGCACATATGTCAGCTGTTGAAAGCAGCTGATATGTGTGCCGATCCACGCCGCCTGCCCGCGGCAGGGGGCGGGGCTTAACGGGACACGATCCTGGACGGATAGATCCGTCCAAGGTCGTGAAGGGGTTAAACTCCTTGGCATGTTATGCCCTGTTGCTTATCCTACCAATTTTTTTTTTTTTTTAAATAAGCTGTTGGGAGCTGTTGGGAGTACCTTGTGATGCTTAGCTACATGATGTCCGAACCACTACACCCTAGGGGAACTGAATGTATTAAACTCTTTGGCATGTTATGCCCTGTTGCAAATCCTACCAATTTTTTGAAAAATAAACTGTTAGGAGCCGTTGGGAATAACTTCTGATGCTGTGCTACACGGTCTTTGAACCATCCCCCCTGGGAAAACTTAAATTTTTTAAATCCTTGGACTAAAGCCTGAGTTCCAGAGTGAAACAGCTGCCACTTCCACGGTGCTGCATGCTTCACAAACTGTGTTCTATTCTGCAGGCGATGATGCCTCCTGCTCCCAACCTGCTTTTGGTCAGATGCAATCATCATCAATGACATCAGCTTCGATGTCCCAGCGTGGCGTTCATTTGTCCATAAAACATGCATTTCTGAATCATTTGAGTAGAAGTTGAATAGAGGGCCTGTGGTGTTGGAGCCGGTGGTGTTGGTGCAGGGGGAGTAGGGCAAGGCCAACACCCAAATGGCAACATTGGCAATTGCACTGTAAAGTGTTATGGAGTACGTATTCCAACTTTCACACTAATGATATAGGGGACACAGTGAGAGCCCTAAGAAGTCTGAGATTTTAGGACAGCCAGTGGCCCTTTCTGCATTTGAGTAGAAGGCCACTGGAGCCGGAGGTGCTGGTGGAGGAGGAGGAAGGCAAGGTCAACATCCCAATGGGCACATTGTAGCTGACCTTTTAAAGTGCTGTCACATATGTCCCAAAAAAGGAGGTGTGAGACAGACACCAATATAATGTATGAGTTACAGCCCTTTCTAATCAAAAAAGGAAAAATGTAAAAAACAAAATGTGTGAACATATGCTAAAGTGTTTTTTTTTGGGAGGTCGTGGCTTGATTTGACGTTTTATTACATTTATTAGGCACTAGAAACTGTTTCTTAGCAGTTTCCCCTCTTTTACTTTGGATTGAGAGCTGTTCTGGTGACTACGTAAACGCCACGTGCTGCTTTGACCACGTTATTCAAAGACACCAGAAATGCAGTCAGGCACCTTCTACAGGCTGTGCCCATACTGTTTCAGCCTTTTTCTATCCATTTCAGCTTTTTCCTCAGTCACCACAGGTCACCGACAGGTTCAATGTAAAATTATTTGAGTTTCTCATAGACTTACATTGGGGGACGAATATTCCCAAATACTCAAATAGCGGCGAGGTATTCGCCAGATATCCATTGAAGCTAATAATAGGGTATTCGATCATCCTTATTAATTAGTACTAAAGCATTGTAATGTCTTATTGTGTGGCATATCCCGCGCTATATGGTATAAAACGTAAACTTAGTACTGGCCACACACACTACTATGCGTATTCTGTAATTGAGGGGTTTGATAGCAGTATAATTCAGAGTTTCTGTTTAAGAAACTTACAAACTCGGTGGGAAAAAGTACAGTGACTGGTGAGAACCCACAACTATCAAACAATACTGCCTTCTTATCATCGCAGAGTATCACTAACATCCAATGGAAACCGGTTTGACACGCGGCGTCTGTATTCACGATGTATACAGCAGGTCTCTGAGCCACTCTATATGATGATAAAAAAATCACAAGGATATACACCAGGAAATATAGGTTCTGTATAGTGATTGGACTATAACAGGTTTGTGAGTTACAGGGTATCCATAATTAGATTTATTCAAATAACACTTCTCTTCTGTGATTGATTTCAAGTATAGTTGACTTGAGGGCATATACGGTCATATATACAATGTGTGGCATAGGTAGCGCAAACCACACTTTAACATGCAGGTTACCTGTTTTAACGAGTGAGAAATGGCCTCCTGGCTCTTGGTCGGGGAATAAATCAAATGCTAATTAAGTGACTCCACCCATAAATTATCAAACTTTTGCTTCCAAGATAATTGGGCACGAGCCATATACTCTCTGACATCTAAATAAACATTGAAATTAGGTTGGTATGGCCGAACTGGTATCTGCTAACTAGAGATGAGTGAACCTTTGGAGGTTTGGTTAGCCAGTAACCTTCAAATTTTAGATAGGGTTCGGTTTGTGACCCTGACTGAAACAGAACCTCAATGGAAGTCAGTAATTAGGCAGTTTGTCTTTCCGCCCACATACAGCCAGCCATAAGTAATCACGTCCAGGGGCGGCTGGGTGAGTTTATTCAATTTATTTTGTTTGTGTGTGAACAATGCATCTAATCACGCTGATTTTACCCCAAATGTGAGCCATTAAGACACTGAACGCAGCTTGCTGAGCATCACTCTTACCCAAGCACAGCACTGCTCACTTCAGTGGTTTGCCTCATAACTCACACGAACTTCATACCCGAACCTTCATTCTTTGGAAGTCGGTTTTCGAACCGGACCTCAAAGTATAGACCTCAGGTTCACTCATCTCTACTGCTGACCATCCAGGTAAAGAATCGGGTGGTTTACATTATAATGATTAAAGCACAAAAGATTTTTATATATAAACCACTAAATGCTTCATCATTTACAAAGCCTAATATAATTGTTGTTGGACTTTGGCCTAAGAAGAGGTTCTCCTGGTTTGGAATTTGCATACCAGCCGGTATGCTGTATACTTTCATGTATGCCCTATCAATAGCTCATTTGGCTGTTGTGGATAGTAGGGCCTAACTGTGACCTATTTGGACAGCTGGAGAAACTTGCAATGTTTACATGCAGTGCTGGACAAAAGTATTGGCACCCCTGCAATTCTGTCAGAGAATATTCAGTTTCTTCCTGAAAATGATTGCAATCACAAATTCTTTGGTATTAATATCTTCGTTTATTTTGCTTGCAATGAAAAAACACAAAAGAGAATGAAACAAAAATCAAATCATTGATCATTTTACACAAAACTCCAAAAATGGGCCAGACAAAAGTATTGGCACCCTTAGCCTACTACTTGGTTGTACAACCTTTAGCCAAAATAACTGCGAACAACCGCTTACGGTAACCATCAATGAGTTTCTTACAATGCTCTGCTGGAATTTTAGACCATTCTTTTTTGGCAAACTGCTCCAGGTCCCTGAGATTTGAAGGGTGCCTTCTCCAAACTGCCATTGTGAGATCTCTCCACAGGTGTTCTATGGGGTTCAGGTCTGGACTCATTGCTGGCCACTTTAGTAGTCTCTAGTGCTTCCTTTCAAACCATTTTCTAGTGTTTTTGAAGTGTGTTTTGGTCATTGTCCTGCTGGAAGACCCATGACCTCTGAGGGAGACCCAGCTTTCTCACACTGGGCCCTACATTATGCTGAAAAATTTGTTGGTAGTCTTCAAACTTTATAATGTCATGCACAGAGTGAAGCAGTCCAGTGCCAGAGGCAGCAAAGCAACCCCAAAACATCAGGGAACCTCCACCATGTTTGCCTGTAGGGACCGTGTTCTTTTCTTTGAATGCCTCTTTTTTTTTCCTGTAAACTCTATGTGGATGGCTTTTCCCAAAAAGCTCTACTTTTGTCTCATCTGACCAGAGAACATTCTTCCAAAACATTTTAGGCTTTCTCAGGTAAGTGTTGGCAATCTCCAGCCTGGCTTTTTTATGTCTCGGGGTAAGAAGTGGAGTCTTCCTGGGTATCCTACCATACAGTCCCTTTTCATTTAGACGGCGATGGATAGTACAGGTTGAAACTGTTGTACCCTCGGACTGCAGGGCAGCTTGAACTTGTTTGGATGTTAGTTGAGGTTCTTTATCCACCATCTTCACAATCTTGCATTGAAATCTCTCATCAAATTTTCTTTTCGTTCCACATCTAGGGAGGTTAGCCACAGTGCCATGGGCTTTAAACTTATTGATTACACTGCGCACCGTAGACACAGAAATTTTCAGGTCTTTGGAGATGAACTTGTAGCCTTGAGATTGCTCATGCTTCCTCACAATTTGGATTCTCAAGTCCTCAGACAGTTCTTTGGTCTCTTTCTTTTCTCCATGCTCAATGTGGTGCACACAAGGACACAGGACAGAGGTTGAGTCAACTTTAATCCATGTCAACTGGCTGCAAGTGTGATTTAGTTATTGCCAACACCTGTTAGGTGCCACAGGTAAGTTACAGGTGCTGTTAATTACACAAATTAGAGAAGCATCACATGATTTTTAAAACAGTGCCAATACTTTTGTCCACCCTCTTTTTATGTTTGGTGTGGAATTATATCCAATTTGGCTTTATGACAATTTTTTATTTTCATTGAAGACAAATTAAATAAAGATAATAATACCAAAGAATTTGTGATTGCAATCATTTTCAGAAAGAAACTGAGCATTCTCTGTCGTAATTGCAAGGGTGCCAATACTTTTGTCCAGCACTGTAGAGAGATGCTTTTAAGATCTGTACTTTATACAGTTTTGCATCACCTGACATCAAACAAAAAGTATCCTTATTTCTTGACAACTTGATCTTTAGGAGAAGTCCATTTGGTATGAGCTTCAGCTGAATAAATATATCTCCACACATTGGGCCCAGGAGATCTACATGCTTTGAGTGGGCAGTTATATGGGCTCTTTTGACAAACCCAACATATTCTCCATCCAAGATATTTTCATTATGATGACTCGCACTGTCTTTATAGAAAAAACCAAGTGGTAAATTGTTTTTATAGTGTTTTCGAGCTGTGATTTAAAAGAGTTTCAATGCTTGCAGTATGGCTGTAGAGGTTATCCGATTGTGAGTTAAGGCTAGAGATGAGCGAACCGGTCCCGGTTCGGCTCGAGGTCGGCTCGCCGAACGGGGGTCCCGTTCGAGTTCGGTTCGTCGAACGTTCGACGAACCGAACTCGAACGTATAGGCTAGAATGGGAGGCAATCACAAACACATAAAAATGCATGATAAATGTACACAAACAGTTAATAAACATTGCCATAACACTTACCGGTCCTCGCGATCACTTCTGCACTCTGTCTCCTGCCGCTATTCCATCCGATGATCGCTGAATCCTCCCGGTGACCGGCACTGCCAGCAGAGATGCAGGACCTATCGTGACGTCAAAATAGCCATGTAACCAGTCACGTGGCTATTATCTCATTGGCTACAGACTGGTCACATGACTATGACACGTCATGTAGGACCTGCGAGTGCATCTCTCCGGTACACGGTGCACATATGTGTATCGCCGTGTACCGGCGACATGCTCTAGCACACGGTCGACTCCCCGTTCCGTTAGGGACCGGCTGACACAGCCGGTCATTAACGGAGATCACCGTTGCCATAGCAACACAGTTAGCGGTGATGTCACCGCTAACCGCGGCTCCGAGAGCACCGTTGCTATGGTAACGCGTCTGTCAGCGTTACCGCTGTTACCGCTGACAGCCAGCACTGATCACTCACGGAGTGAAGGCTGCACGATTGTAGTGAGCATTGTAGTGAGGATGGAGGTTCCCCAGCCCCAAGTGATTAGCTGGTGAATCTCATCCTCACTACAATCGTCACTACTACTACACTAGTGAGGATTGTAGTGAGCATTGTAGTGAGGATGGAGGTTCCCCAGCCCCAAGTGATGAGCTGGGTAAACTCATCCTCACTACAATCGTCACTACTACTACACTAGAAAGAAAGAAGACAGAAGAGCAGGATCGTGGAGGGCTGACAGGGGGTAATAAAGATGGAGTCTCTAATGTGTCTGTGTATTTATTTCTATTAAAGTATTTTTTCTCTGTGTGGTGTTTTTTTTAACCCTTTATTGGAGATTCTTAATGGCCGGGTCAAACGTGCCTGACATTAAGAATCTCTGGCTTAATACTGGCTAGTAAAACAAAGCCAGTATTAACTCATGATTACCCAACAAGCCACCCGGCTCCAGGGCTGTTGGAAGAGTTGGATACAGCGCCAGATGATGGCGCTTCTATGAGAGCGCCATTTTCTGGGGCGGCTGCGGACTGAAATCCGCAGTAGAGGCGCCCAGAAACCTCGGGCTAACCTGTGCTGCGGATTCCAATCCCCAGCTGCCTAGTTGTACCCGGCTGGACACAAAAATGGGGCGAAGCCCACGTCATTTGTTTTTTAATTATTTCATGAAATAAGTAAAATAATTAAAAAAAAATGGGCTTCCCTATATTTTTGGTTCCCAGCCGGGTACAAATAGGCAACTGGGGGTTGGAGGCAGCCCGTGGCTGCCTGCTGTACCTGGCTAGCATACAAAAATATGGCGAAGCTCACGTCCTTTTTTTTGTAGTTTTTTGGCAAAAAAAATAAAAAATGCTTCCCTGGATTTTCCATTGCCAGTGAAGGTAACACCAAGCAGTGGGGGTTAGCAGCCAGTAGCTGCTTGGATTACCCTTAGCTAGCAATACAAAAAATGCAGCGGGAGCCCATATATATTTTTTTTAATTATTTATTTAAATAACTAAAAATAAAATGGGCTTCCCTGTATTTTGATTGCTAGACATCACAGTGCTGTAAAAATAAATCTTTAAAAAAATGACGTAGCGCTCCGCGGTATTTTTGATTCTCAGCGCAGATAAAGCAGACAGCTATGGGTTGCCACCCCCATCTGCCTGCCGTTACCTTGGTTGGCAATCAAAATACAGGGAAGCCCATTAATTTTTTCTATTTAAAAAATGGTTAAAAAAAAAAATTACGTTGGGTCCCCCCATTTTTGATAGCCAGCTAGGGTAAAGTTGACAGCTGTAGCCTGAAAACCACAGCTGGCAGCTTTACCGTGGTTGGGGATCCAATGTGGAGGTCCCCTCAGGCTCTTTTTTATAATTATTTTATAAATATTAATAATTACACAATAAAAGTAGGGTCCCCCCCAAATTGGATCACCAGCCAAGGTAAAGCGGACAGCTGTGGTCTGGTATTCTCAGGGTGGGAAGGTCCATAGTTATTGGGCCTTCACAGCCTAAAAATAGCAGGCCGCAGGCACCCCAGACGTGGCGCATCCACTAGATGCGCCAATCCTGGCGCTTCACCCCAGCTCATCCCGTGCCCTGGTGCAGTGGCAAACGGGGTAATATACTGGGGTTGATACTAGCTGTAAAGTCACCTGAGATCAAGCCCAGCAGTTTGTGATGTCATGGCGTCTATTAGATACCAACATCATAAACTGTCAGTACTAACAAAAAAAAAAAAAAAAATCGACAAAAGAAATTTATTTGAAAAAACAGTCCCCAAAACATTTCCTCTTTCACCAATTTATTGTAAGAAAAAAAATAAAGGGGTCCCACGACGACTCTGGACCGTCTAGAATATGGGGGGGAGACACTCAGGGAACGTATCCCCCATTTTTTAGGAGTGCGGACCCTTCATGTGAGGAGTATGGGTGCAATGAATCTGCACTCACTCTCCCCGGGTCCACAGCAGCAGAGTCCATGTCGTAATGGTTGCTACCAAAGCTGCAATGCCCTGCTCATGAGGTAAGGGCATGCCTAATCAGGAGAACTACTGTAGAGGAAGCTCTGCTCACTGGTATATAGGTGCTCAGAGGTAATAATAGATAAAATTAGTGAGTAACCTCGGCACTCTAAATCTCCCAGACTAAGTCAGTAAGTCACAACGGATAGTAATGCAAAATCACTCTTTATTGGTCCGTATTAAGAAAAAAAAAATTTTCATAAGCATATATGTTTTTGTCCAAAACAAGTTACAAATGACGTTTCAGCCTGAGCCTTCGTCCGATTGGACTTATCTGCATGTAATCATGAAAAATGACAATAATCAGTATCACATAAGAGTGAGAGAACAATAACATAAACTCGAACAATGTAGAGGTACAATTGGGATGCAGCAAAAAAATTGCAACACAGCAAGAAATGAAACACATGATACAAATGTCATAATACAGTACAAGGACAATATAGTAATGACAAATATGGGGTCAGAGTAGGCTTAGACAGCTCTGGTACGAAAGAGATGTCAATCATAAAGTAACATGTGCAGTAGGTGTAGAGCTACAGTATGCATGGCAGAGCTAATGGGTAGACCGACCATAGAAAAAGAACGGAGAAAAAGTGGAGAAAAAGTGGAGAAAAAAATGGAGAAAAAGTGGAGAAAAAGTGGAGAAAAAGTGGAGAAAAAGTGGAGAAAAAAATGGAGAAAAAGTGGAGAGTAAGTGGAGAAAAAAATGGAGAAAAAGTGGAGAATAAGTGGAGAAAAAGTGGAGAAAAAGTGGAGAAAAAGTGGAGAAAAAGTGGAGAAAAAGTAGAGAAAAAGTAGAGAAAAAAATGGAGAAAAAGTGGAGAAAAAAATGGAGAAAAAGTGGAGAAAAAGTGGAGTAAAAATGGAGAAAAACTGGAGAAAAAATGGAGAAAAAAATGTAGAAAAAGTGGAGAAAAAAATGGAGAAAAAGTGGAGAAAAAGTGGAGAAAAAATGGAGAAAAAGTGGAGAAAAAGTGGAGAAAAAGTAGAGAAAAAAATGGAGAAAAAGTGGAGAAAAAGTGGAGAAAAAGTAGAGAAAAAGTAGAGAAAAAATGGAGAAAAAGTGGAGAAAAAAATGGAGAAAAAGTGGAGAAAAAGTGGAGTAAAAATGGAGAAAAACTGGAGAAAAAATGGAGAAAAAAATGTAGAAAAAGTGGAGAAAAAAATGGAGAAAAAGTGGAGAAAAAGTGGAGAAAAAATGGAGAAAAACTGGAGAAAAAGTGGAGAAAAAGTAGAGAAAAAAATGGAGAAAAAGTGGAGAAAAAGTGGATTAAAAATGGAGAAAAAGTGGAGAAAAAATGGAGAAAAAAATGGATAAAAAGTGGAGAAAAAGTGGAGAAAAAGTGGAGAAAAAGTGGAGACAAAATGGATAAAAAGTGGAGAAAAAGTGGGGAATAAGTGGAGAAAAAGTGGAGAAAAAAATTTAGAAAAAGTGGAGAAAAAGTGGAGAAAAAAATGGAGAAAAATTGGAGAAAAAGTGGAGAAAATGTGAAGAAAAAAATGGAGAAAAAGTGGAGAAAAAGTGGAGAAAAAATGGAGAAAAAGTGGAGAAAAAGTGGAGAAAAAGTAGAGAAAAAAATGGAGAAAAAGTGGAGAAAAAGTGGAGTAAAAATGGAGAAAAAGTGGAGAAAAAATGGAGAAAAAAATAGATAAAAAGTGGAGAAAAAGTGGAGAAAAAGTGGAGAAAAAGTGGAGAAAAAATGGATAAAAAGTGGAGAAAAAGTGAAGAAAAAGTGGAGAAAAAATGGAGAAAAAGTGGAGAAAAAGTGGAGCACCCTTTGGTGCCTTTCATGTGGCACTAAGGGGTGCTTAGCTTTGTATTTAGCCAAAAAAATGAAAAAAAAAAATGACGTAGGGTTCCCCCTAGTTTTGTAGCCAGCTAGGTTAAAGCAGACGGCTGCAGCCTGCAGACCACAGCTGGCAACCTCACCTTGGCTGGTAATCCAAAACTGAGGGCACCCCACGCTGTTATTTTAAATTAAATAAATAATTAAAAAAAAAAACACGTAGGGGTCCCCCAAAATTGGATCACCAGCCAAGGTAAAGCAGACAGCTGGGGCCTGATATTCTCAGACTAGGGAGGTCCATGGTTATTGGACTCTCCCCAGCCTAAAAATAGCAGGCCGCAGCCGCCCCAGAAGTGGCGCATCCATTAGATGCGCCAATCCTGGTGCTTCGCCCCAGCTCATCCCGCGCCCTGGTGCGGTGGCAAACGGGGTAATATATGGGGTTAATACCAGGTGTGTAATGTCACCTGGCATCAAGCCCTGGGGTTGGTGAGGTCAGGCGTCTATCAGATACCCGACATCACCAACCTAGTCAGTAATAAAAAAAATAGACGACAAACACATTTTTATTTGAAAAAACACTCCCCAAAACATTCCCTCTTTAACCAATTTATTCGAATGAAAAACAAATCCAGGTCTGGTGTAATCCAAGGGGTTGCCATGACGATCCACACTGTCCCAGTCAATGAAGAGCAGGATGTTCCCCATTGGCTGGGAGAACAATGCAGTGACCTGAGCTAACATCAATGGGTCAGCCCAGGTCACTGTAGGGCATGACAAGTGCTGCTGTCAGCGAGGTACATTACCTGCGCTGATCTCCAGCACTGCTGACAGCCCCTGTCACTAAGTTCAATGACCGCCGCCTTCACAGCCAAGAATCGCGAGAGGCCCGTGACGTCACCGCTAGTCAGTCTCGGGTCGGAAGCGAGAGAAGGTGATGTGACAAGCGGCGACCATGGAGGACAGTGACAGCGCTGAGGTCGGGATGGCGGGACTTCATCACCGCAGGCAGGGCCGGCTCCAGGTTTTTGTGGGCCCCGGGCGGAAGAGTCTCAGTGGGTCCCATACACACGCAGACACACACACATACACAGATACATACACGTACATATACATATTTAAAGACAAACTCACAAAAATACATATAAACAGACAAATCTATACAGTCATATACACTGACATACATAGATACACATCATACATGCATACATACAGAGACACACACTGCTATGCTGCATACATACATACAGACACACACATACTGCTCTGCATGCATACATACATATAGACAGACACACACACACTGCTCTGCTACATACATACATATAGACAGACACACACATACTGCTCTGCTGCATACATACATATAGACAGACACACACACTGCTCTGCTACATACATACATATAGACAGACACACACACACTGCTCTGCTACATACATACATATAGACAGACACACACATACTGCTCTGCTGCATACATACATACAGACACACACACACACACTGCTCTGCTGCATACATACATACAGACAGACACGCATACTGCTCTGCTGCATACATACATGCATACATACAGACACACACACACACTGCTCTGCTGCATACATACATACAGACACGCATACTGCTCTGCTGCATACATACATGCATACATACATACAGACAGACACGCATACTGCTCTTCTGCATACATACATACATACATACAGACAGACAGACACGCATACTGCTCTGCATGCATACATACAGACACGCATACTGCTCTGCTGCATACATACATGCATACATACAGACACGCATACTGCTCTGCTGCATACATACATGCATACATACAGACACGCATACTGTTCTGCTGCATACATACATGCATACATACAGACACGCATACTGCTCTGCTGCATACATACATGCATACATACAGACACGCATACTGCTCTGCTGCATATATACATACATACAGACACGCATACTGCTCTGCTGCATATATACATACATACAGACATGCATACTGCCCTGCTGCATATATACATACATACAGACACATATACTGCTCTGCTGCATACATACATGCATACATACAGACACGCATACTGCTCTGCTGCATATATACATGCATACATACAGACACGCATACTTCTCTGCTGCATACATACATGCATACATACAGACAGACACGCATATTGCTCTGCTGCATACATACATACATACATACAGACACGCACACTGCTCTGCTGCATATATACATACATACACGCATACTGCTCTGCTGCATATATACATACATACATACAGACACGCATACTGCTCTGCTGCATATATACATACATACATACAGACACGCATACTGCTCTGCTGCATATATACATACATACATACAGACACGTATACTGCTCTGCTGCATACATACATGCATACAAACAGACAGACACGCATATTGCTCTGCTGCATATAAATATATATACAGACAGACACGCATACTACTCTGCTACATATATACATACATACAGACACGTATACTGCTCTGCTGCATACATACATGCATACATACATACAGACACGCATATTGCTCTGCTGCATATATATATACATACATACAGACATGCATACTACTTTGCTACATATATACATACATACATACAGACACGCATACTGCTCTGCTGCATATATACATACATACAGACATGCATACTGCTCTGCTGCATATATACATACATACAGACACGCATACTGCTCTGCTGCATATATACATACATACAGACACGCATACTGCTCTGCTGCACATATACATACATACAGACACGCATACTGCTCTGCTGCATATATACATACATACAGACACGCATACTGCTCTGCTGCATATATACATACATACATACAGACACGCATACTGCTCTGCTGCATATATACATACATACATACAGACACGCATACTGCTCTGCTGCATACATACATACATATAGACACGCATACTGCTCTGCTGCATATATACATACATACATACAGACACGCATACTGCTCTGCTGCATATATACATACATACATACAGACACGTAAACTGCTCTGCTGCATACATACATGCATACATACAGACAGACACGCATATTGCTCTGCTGCATATATATATACAGACAGACACGCATACTACTCTGCTACATATATACATACATACAGACACGTATACTGCTCTGCTGCATACATACATGCATACATACATACAGACACGCATATTGCTCTGCTGCATATATATATACATACATACATACAGACATGCATACTACTTTGCTACATATATACATACATACATAGACACGCATACTACTTTGCTACATATATACATACATAGACACGCATACTGCTCTGCTGCATATATACATACATACAGACACGCATACTGCTCTGCTGCATATATACATACATACAGACACGCATACTGCTCTGCTGCATATATACATACATACAGACACGCATACTGCTCTGCTGCATATATACATACATACAGACACGCATACTGCTCTGCTGCATATATACATACAGACACGCATACTGCTCTGCTGCATATATACATACATACATACAGACACGCACACTGCTCTGCTGCATACATACATACATATAGACATGCATACTGCTCTGCTACATGCATACATACAAACACACACCTTGCTCTGCGGGGCCCACACACGCGGCTCCGGGGGTCACACACACGGCTCTGCGGGGCCCACACACGCGGCTCCGGGGGTCACACACACGGCTCTGCGGGGCCCACACACGCGGCTCCGGGGGTCACACACACGGCTCTGCGGGGCCCACACACGCACGGGGGGACAGGGAGGGGCGGGGAGGGAGTGATGTCCCACATACTGATCAGGTCACGGTGCAGATGGGGCCCACACAGCGCCGGAGGGAAGCGATGTGCTGGGGGTCGCTGGCTGGCACTGTGACTCCTTCATCTGTGCGACCGAGCAGGACGCCGGGCGGTAGCTCCGCCCACAGATGATGCTCAATGCAGGAGAACACAGTGGCCTTAGAGGGCCGGCAGGCACAGTTTCCAGTGCCAAGGACTGCTGCCCCCGGGCCGACCGCAGGTAAGCCGAGCGGGACCGTCTGTGTGTGTGTGTGTGTGTGTGTGTGTGTGTGTATGTATGTATGTGTACATGCCGCGGGCAGGAGGGGGCGGAGCGAGCTGAGCGGGAAAGTGTGGGCTTCCTGCACGTAACTAAGATAAACATCGGGTTACTAACCAAAGCGTTTTGCTTGGATACCCGATGTTTATCTTGGTTACCAGCTTCTGGCAGGCTGCCAGCGATGGCTCCTGCACACTCTAGCTGTAAAAAGCCCTGCTTTTTGCTGCTAGAACCGTTCTCGAACGTATCTAGAACTATCGAGCTTTTGCAAAAAGCTCGAGTTCTAGTTCGATCTCGAACAGCCCCCAAAATCACTCGAGCCCCGAACTGGAGAACCTCGAACCACGAACCGCGCTCAACTCTAGTTAAGGCGACCTCCCAGAGTGATATTGACCTGATTAAAAAGAGTTGCTAGAGGATAGTTTATAAAGGCCACACGCGCCCCATCAGCGATAGCTGCATTATCCTGTTTCACGATACAATACGATGCAATTTATGTACAGTAGCGTGTTGTTCAGATCATACGATAGGATACGATACGATACACTTTATTTATCCCGTGGGAAATTATAGTATCACAGCAGCACAACTTAAATAATAACATGAATTACTTAATTGACAAGACAGTAGAGTTGACAGAAGAACATTATACATTAGATTAGGTCATACACAGCGGGTAAACTGAAAAGTAGAAGAAATAAAGAAGGAAACATTCACCTTGATGATTTTACGCTAATGTTATTGTTGTACATTCCCATAGCAGTTGGCACAAATGATTTCCTATATTAGTTTTCTTAACATTTAGTTGTAGATAGTTACCATGGCACCAATCCACAAAATTAGACACCAATCTTCTATATTCCTCATCACCCTGGTCCCCCCTAATACATCCAACTACCACGGAGTCATCCGAGAATTTTTGATGGTGGAAAAAATCAGATTTATACCGAAAGTCTGATGTATACAATGTGAATACTAATATTCAACACTTCTCGATATGAAAAATTCCAGTGGTGCATTGTGTGACCGAGCTGCAATAGGTTGAACTTCTACAAAAGCAATTTCTCTATATTTGTTTCTGTTGGAGGGAGGTCAAAAATATCCAGTTCAGATTTTGCAAACTCTACAGAAGCATCGTGTATGAAAGCCATGATAACTGATTAGAAGATGTTGTTCACTGAGCGTCTAACTCTTTTATGACGGGTTTGTCTCTTTGTAGTATTATTTTTCATAAGCATATGTGGCTCTGAATAGTGATTACGTCTTTTTCTTTTTTGCTGTTTTTTAGCAACACAAACTATGTCGGAGCCCTCTTGAGGGGTTGTATTTATCCGATCTATTACAGCTGATGAGGGGGATGTGACCACATCTTTACCAATGTTTTGACAGCTGTCTTTACATGTGTTTTTACTAGTTTTAGGCCTTTTCTGAAAAGGGGTATGGCTCTCCTAAAAAGGTGATGGCTCTTGAAGCACTGACTCCCGCAGTAGTCCACTCCTAGTAACTCTCCCTCAAATTTTTGAATGGCCTTTTCATAACAATCCTTTTAAGGCTGCGCTTATCCCGGTTGCTTGTGCACCATATTCTACCACACTTTTTCCTCCCACTCAACTTTCCATTAATATGCTTGGATACAGCACTCTGTGAACAGCCAGCTTCTTTAGCAATGACCTTTTATGACTTACCCTCTTTTTGGAGTGAGTCAATGACTGCTTTGTGGACATTTATCAAGTCAGCATTCTTCCCCAAGATTGTGTAGCCTATTGAATCAAACTAAGGGAGACCATTTTAAATGCTTGATCCATAATGTGTGTGTAGTGTGACCAACATATTGAAGATCGCATATGCAATCTACTGCAAAAGTGACAGTCCGAATTAGAAGACAGTCTTTGATATGAAATGTCTCACCAGCACTCATAGATTTATTCATTTAATAGGATGATTTACCATTTTGTAACTACATTTTTTATGCCACATTTAAAAACTTACATATTTTTGGTACTGTCTTTCATATCTTTTTTCTGTGGCACTGTAGTTAAATATTTTTTAATATTCTTTTTTATTTTACTTGGTGCAATGATGTTTTTATTGGTAACATTTGGTTTTGCCAAAATTATAATTTCAAGTATTGGAACTTTAAAAAAAAAAAAAAAGTGCAATATTTTTAAAACATAATTTTAATATTTTAATTCCACTAATTTTGTGTTGTAAGAAAATTGTGTCTCCAATGGATATTTGTTTGATTTATTTCATTTTTTTTTGTTTTTAGTTTGCTTCAAATTAACCCCTTCACGACCGCGGGCCGTAAAATTACGTCCTATTTTAACGTGACTTAACGACCAGGGACGTAATTTTACGGCCTAAACTTCATTTGATTGCCGTGGCCATAGCAACGGCTTTCAAATGATGTCCCCTGCTGTTTCTTACAGCAGGGGACCTTTGCTTGACCCCAGGGGGGGCGGCATCGCCACCCCCTATCGACGATCGATGTGATTGGCTGTTCAAATCTGAACCGCCAACCACATCGATCGCACTAATTTCGGCAAAAATAATGCCCGAATTAGTGCGATCCTGTGAGATCCAGCTATGACATGCCGCAGCTGCAGCAGCATATCATAGGTGGACCTCAAACATGCCGCCCCCAGCCCCTGCAGCACTGATTGGAGCGATCGTGCTATGACGCGCAATCGCTCCAATCAGTGTGCAGTGGGGCGGTCTGATCTGCCGGTGGCCGTCCTCCCCAGGCCTGTGCTGGCCTGCGAGCCCTCCCCCAACATGTCTGCAGCGTGGAGTGGCTGGTACTTTTGGTACCACGCCACCGCTGCTGCTGCCGCCGCCGCCTCTGATGTCTCCGCCGCTGCAGCTCTAATGGTAAGTATTCCGCTCCCTGCGCGCTCCCGTGAAGGCCCCTGCGCGCTCCCGTGAAGGCCCCTGCGCGCTCCCGTGAAGGCCCCTGCCCGTGCCCCCCCCCGATCTGCCCCCCTACGCCCCGATCTGCCCCCCGGCATCCCGATCTGCTACCACCGCTGCTGCTGCAAAGTGAGTACTGTGCTCACTTTGCAGCCCGTGCGCGCTCCCGTGGTGCCCCTGCGCGCTGCCGTGATAGCCCCTGCCGTGCCCCCCCCGCGATATGCTCCCCCCAACCCCCCCCCCCCGACATCCCGATCCGCTCCCCCCGCGATCTGACTGCCTCCCCCATTATTTCTATTCTGCTTCTGCAGCTCCCTCTCCGGTCTCCCCCTCTGCTCTCCCCCCCTCCCCCTCTGCTCTCCCCCTCTGCTCTCCCCCCTCCCCCTCTGCTCTCACCCCCCCCCCCCCCCTCTCCCCCTCTGCTCTCCCCCGACGTCCTCTTACCTGTCTTCACCGGCCTGATCACATCTGCGTCCATCGCTGGGTCCTTCCTGGGCATTCTGCTGATCTGCCTGCTGCTCCTGTAAAGCTGTCCATCTCTCTGCCATCTGTTCCTCTGCAGCTCTTCTGGTCAGTGATCCTCCTGCTAGTCCTGTGGGTACTGTGAGTATAACTTTTTTTTTTTTTTTTTTCCGTATCCCCTGTCCATTTTTACACCTCATCCGTCCGTGCGTCCCGCCAAGCGCTGATCAGGGATGCAGATAACGGATCTGCATCCCTGCTCAATTTTTGGCGTGACTTTTTTCTGTATCCCCGACGCTTTTTGTATCGCATCCGTCCGTGCGTCCCGCCAAGCGCTGATCAGGGATGCAGATAACGGATCGGCATCCATGGTCAATTTTTGGCGTGACTTTTTTTTCCGTATTCACGACGCTTTTTGTATCGCATCCGTCCGTGCGTCCCGCCGAGCGCTGATCAGGGATGCAGATAACGGATCGGCATCCCTGCTCAATTTTTGGCGTGACTTTTTTTTCCGTATCCCCGACGCTTTTTGTATCGCATCCGTCCGTGCGTCCCGCCAAGCGCTGATCAGGGATGCACATAACGGATCGGCATCCATGGTCAATTTTTGGCGTGACTTTTTTCCGTATTCACGACGCTTTTTGTATCGCATCCGTCCGTGCGTCCCGCCGAGCGCTGATTAGGGATGCAGATAACGGATCGGCATCCCTGCTCAATTTTTGGCGTGACTTTTTTCCGTATTCACGACGCTTTTTGTATCGCATCCGTCCGTGCGTCCCGCCGAGCGCTGATTAGGGATGCAGATAACGGATCGGCATCCCTGCTCAATTTTTGGCGTGACTTTTTTCCGTATTTGCGACGCTTTTTGTATCGCATCCGTCCGTGCGTCCCGCCAAGCGCTGATCAGGGATGCACATAACGTATCTGCATCCATGGTCAATTTTTGGCGTGACTTTTTTTTTACGTATCCCCGACGCTTTTTTTTATCGCATCCGACCGTGCGTCCTGCAGCGGCCGATCAGTGCACTGCGTCTGTGCGTTTGAAAAGTCAAATGGCGCTCTTTCTCTTCTGAGCCCCGCCATGCGCTCAAACAATTACTTTCCACCACATATGAGGTATCTGCGTACTCAGGAGAAAATGCACAATACATTTTATGGTGCATTTTTTCCTGTTACCCTTGTGAAAAAAAAGCTACCTAGTTGAAGCAACCGTTTTGTGGTAAAAAAAAAAAAAATTCTTTTCACGGCTCAACGCTATAAACTTCTGTGAAGCCCCCAGGTGTTCAAAGTGCTCACCAAACATCTAGAAAAAATATTTGAGGGCTCTAGTTTCCAAAATGGTGTCACTTGTGGGGGAGCTCCACTGTTTAGGCACCATAGGGGGTCTCCAAACGTGACATGGCGTCCGCTAATGATTCCAACCAATTTTGCTGTCAAATGGCGCTCCTTCTCTTCTTAGCCCCGCCATGCGCCCAAACAATTACTTTCCACCACATATGAGGTATCTGCGTACTCAGGAGAAAATGCACAATACATTTTATGGTGCATTTTTTCCTGATAGCCTTGTGAAAAAAAAAGCTACCTAGTTGAAGCAACCGTTTTGTGGTAAAAAAATTTTTTTTTCTTTTCACGGCTCAACGCTATAAACTTCTGTGAAGCCCCCAGGTGTTCAAAGTGCTCACCAAACATCTAGAAAAATTATTTGAGGGCTCTAGTTTCCAAAATGGTGTCACTTGTGGGGGAGCTCCACTGTTTAGGCACCATAGGGGGTCTCCAAACGTGACATGGTGTTCGCTAATGATTCCAACCAATTTTGCTGTCAAATGGCGCTCCTTCTCTTCTGAGCCCCGCCATGCGCCCAAACAATTACTTTCCACCACATATGAGGTATCTGCGTACTCAGGAGAAAATGCACAATACATTTTATGGTGCATTTTTTCCTGTTACCCTTGTGAAAAAAAAAGCTACCTAGTTGAAGCAACCGTTTTGTGGTAAAAAATTGTTTTTTTCTTTTCACGGCTAAACGCTATAAACTTTTGTGAAGCCCCCAGGTGTTCAAAGTGCTCACCAAACATCTAGAAAAATTATTTGAGGTCTCTAGTTTCCAAAATGGGGTCACTTGTGGGGGAGCTCCATTGTTTAGGCACCTCAGGGGGTCTTCAAACCCGACATGGCGTCCGCTAACAGGTGCAGCTAATTTTGCACTCAAAAATTCAAATGGCGCTCCTTGCCTTCCGAGCACTGCTGTGTGTCCAAACATTTGATTTCCACCACATATGAGGTATCTGCGTACTCAGGAGAAAATGCACAATACATTTTATGGTGCATTTTTTCCTGTTACCCTTGTGAAAAAAAAAGCTACCTAGTTGAAGCAACCGTTTTGTGGTAAAAAAATTTTTTTTCTTTTCACGGCTCAACGCTATAAACTTTTGTGAAGCCCCCAGGGGTTCAAAGTGCTCACCAAACATCTAGAAAAATTATTTGAGGCCTCTAGTTTCCAAAATGGGGTCACTTGTGGGGGAGCTCCATTGTTTAGGCACCTCAGGGGGTCTTCAAACCCGACATGGCGTCCGCTAACAGGTGCAGCTAATTTTGCACTCAAAAATTCAAATGGCGCTCCTTGCCTTCCGAGCACTGCTGTGTGTCCAAACATTTGATTTCCACCACATATGAGGTATCTGCGTACTCAGGAGAAAATGCACAATACATTTTATGGTGCATTTTTTCCTGTTACCCTTGTGAAAAAAAAAGCTACCTAGTTGAAGCAACCGTTTTGTGGTAAAAATGTTTTTTTTTCTTTTCACGGCTCAACGCTATAAACTTTTGTGAAGCCCCCAGGGGTTCAAAGTGCTCACCAAACATCTAGAAAAATTATTTGAGGCCTCTAGTTTCCAAAATGGGGTCACTTATGGGGGAGCTCCATTGTTTAGGCACCTCAGGGGGTCTTCAAACCCGACATGGCGTCCGCTAATGAGTGCAGCTAATTTTGCGTTCAAAAATTCAAATGGCGCTCCTTCCCTTCCGAGCTCTGCCGTGCGCCCAAACAATTGATTTTTACCACATATGGGGTATCAGCGTACTCAGGAGAACATGCACAATAAATTGTAGGGTGCACTTTCTCTTTTCTCCCTTGTAAAAATGAAAATTTTATGGCTAAAGTAACATTTTTGTGTTAAAAAGTAAAATTTTCATTTTTTCCTTCCACATTGCTTTGGTTCCTGTGAAGCACCTAAAGGGTTAATAATCTTATTGGATGTGGTTTTGAGCAGTGTGAGGGGTGTAGTTTTTAGAATGGGGTCACTTTTGGGTATTTTCTGTCACCTCGGCCTCTCAAAGTCACTTCAAATGTGATGTGGTCCCTAAAAAAATTATTTTGTAAATTTTGTTGGAAAAATGAGAATTTGCTGATGACCTTTGACCCCTTCTAACTTCCTAACGGAAAAAAAATTTGTTTCGAAAATTGCGCTGATGTAAAGTAGACAAGTGGGAAATGTTATTTAGTAACTATTTTGTGTGACATATCTCTCAGATTTATGGGCATAAATTTTCAAAGTTTGAAATTTGCGAAATTTTCAAAATTTTCGCCAAATTTCCTAAATTTTCACAAATAAACGCAAAAAATATCGGCCTAAATTTACCACTGACATGAAGCACAATATGTCACGAAAAAACAATCTCAGAATCGCCAGGATCCGTTGAAGCGTTCCAGAGTTATAACCTGTCAAAGTGACACTGGTCAGAATTGCAAAAAATGGCCCGGTCATTAGGGTGTTTTAGTGGCCGGGGGTGAAGGGGTTAAAAAACACTTCCACTGTAAATACAATTATTTTGAGTGATTTGTACATTTTTTGGGATCGCCGGTCTCCATTAGGTGTTTTGGATATTTTTTTTCACTAAACATATTTTTAAGTATCCTAGATTCATCGATATAGTGTTGTTTTTTACTACAATTCCTCCTGATACACCAGAATTGATTTGGAGGGATGTTTATTTTCATCTGCACTATGGTAATCTAATTATCTTTTACGATCTACAGCTTTAAAATGTGTTCCGGTAGTGATCAGGTCATCGTCATGAAAAGTATCTAGATCCAAAAACATGATATATTCTGTAGACAATATGTCATTGAAGGAAATTACTTAATTATTTTTTATTAATAAAACAGGGGATACACAGTGTAAATAGGGTCTTATCTGGAGGATATCAGTAGGGTGAGAATAGGAATTGCTCATTTTTTTGGGTTTAACAACCCAAAAAACTGAGGATGTATGGTTGGACGGCTGCTGCAGAACTCTCCGGACAGGAGAACCCATAGAGAAGAACAGGGATATTAGCCTGCATTGCTGGTGATCCAAAAAATCCACGGTACTAGGCAGAATAAGAAACCTGGTTTATTCTCTACATGTTTCGAAGCTTAACCAGCTTCTTCATCAGGAGTCTCACAATATTAGATAAAACATAAACCCAAAAATGACTTAAATATTTTTCAATTTCAAAAGAAAATGGAGAATGCCCCTGAAGGATCCCTGTGACTAGACACATAAATGTCAGTAAAGTTTGAAAGTTTAAAATGGGGTAAAAACAAGAAAAACAAAATTCGAACAATTAAAAAGGGAAGAATTGATTCAAACAAAAGCATCCAGATAAAATTATACAAATAACCATAGGGTATGTATATGAAGAAACAATAAATAGACAAAAAATACATAAAAATTGCCTATCAATGAGAATGATTACACGGCAATTAATAATAATAATAATAATAATAATAATATTGCTGGCTGTAATAATGAATTCAACACATAAATACGGTCTTATTTACAGGTGAGAATAAGAAAATCTAAGATATCGGTGGAAAATGTGTTGAGGAACAGGTTTTGAATAACAGCAGATACCGAGCTGAACTTAGCGGTCGTGGGAATTGGGATCCCCGACATCACCCGTCTTAGAACTGACAATGAGAAAATGCAAAGAAGTGGTTTTGAAAGTAATAGGGGTTAAAGTGGCAGAGGCACAAGGGATCTCTCCTGAGTCACATGCAAACAGGAAAAAGGACATAAAAAGTGTAATAATTGCAATAAATAAATAAATAGGTGATTGCTGTACAGATGATTGTTGTTTACCAAACATACATAAGGTACAGATACCTGGGCTTAAGAGCCCAACTGCTCCAACAGTTGTGCACGCCATAACCGACAGTACAATTAGCGACCAATTTCTCATAACATATTCAGTCTTACGACCTCAATGCTTTGAAAGTCAAGAAAAGCAAGAAAGAAGACGTAGAAAAAGCGTGAGGACAAACTGCAGGAACTAGTAGCACAGAAAAGAGCACGTTCCCGGAAGAGAGAGAAGAAAAAGAGGGAAGGGGAGGGCAGAGGGGTTGTGATATAGAAGGGGAGGGGGAGAGGGAGTGATGGCGAGGGGGTGGGGGTGGGAAGGTGGGAGGGGGGTGAGCGGGCGGCCACAATATCTCCTTGTTTTTGGAGATTCCACCACGCACCTGATATTACTGTGAGGTCCTGTCGCTGGTCCAGTCTTTCCTTTCTGGCCAGCTCACTCCTTCATTCATTGTCTGCTTTGCTCAGCTAATCAGTTTTTTACTCTGCTGACCCTATTCTTAGTGAATGCAAAGGGGAGGAAGGGTTTCTGGGAATTGCAGTCGAGGTCACACAATTTAAAGATGGAAATAACTAAAATAACAAACTTAGCCGGCACTCTCCCTCCCTGGTTCAGCACCAGATCCTTGCCACTGCGTCATTGCTGCAGGGAAAAATCTGAGAATAAAAGCAGCAGTGGCGGGGATCTGGTGCTGGATCCATGGACGGCCAGTACCTGCGAAGTTTCTTAGTTGAGGTATTTTACTGAGTTGGGGCTCACATTCCTAAATGTGGCCAACCCCTTTATTATCTGCCTGTCCCCAGCTGCAGCAGCTTCTGTACACAAAAATCCCTCCACAGGGGTACAGCTGTATTCTGTCACACATGTGTCTAATACCGAACTAAATGAATTAATACTTACAGGATTTTATCACTAAATTCAACAGAAACAAAAACTTTTGTATTGAACTTTTCTCATAATGGACTCAAATCTCAGATAATTATATAAGATTCAAGAAAAAGCATTAAAAATATTATGTATAAAATATGTATAAACCAAAACATCCGGATATTTCAATAACAACTAAATAAATGATATAACGAACAATTATTTTCTACTTTGATAATTATTTGCACTTAGTAGAAGTGTCTGATAGATTTGGGCAGAGAAGTTAATATATATTTTTATACAGCAGCAATGCTGGTTATAGATAAAGGATCCGCTGCACTCTCTGACCAAAGAGAAGAGATCCTGGAGGAGAAGGAAGGTAATGAAATCTATCTATCTAATTATCTATCTATTTATTTATCTATTTATAATTTACTTTTAGATTTCTCATTTTATTATAGATTTCGGGCGTCTCCAGGTAGATATTGAGCTGATGGGTTTGGGTATTATGTCTCGTGTGATGAGTGATAATGATATAACTGTAGTAAGTCATTCCCAGTAGCCCCCAATATTACACTCATAAAATCTCCCACCATATGTAAATTGCCTGGTTCAGTCCTATGGGCGTCCTAATCCGCGCCTCTTGTCCCTCCTTTCCCAATACTTCTGTGCTGATTGACGTGGATGATGTCTAAGACGCCATCTGTTACGGGGGGCTGTCTGATAATAACCTAAAGGAGTATCAGACAGTCAGGGTCCACCGTGCAAAGACTCTGCTGCAGACTATGGCAGAGTGCAATACCTCTGTTAACTCACTGAAGGATATAATAAGAAAGTAAAGCAATTCCTCCCTTACTTGGAGGGTGTGTGGAATGATCTCTGTTAATAATCACAGAGACAAAGGCAATGTGTGCGAAATGGCACCTACCTAGGTCCGCTCTTCTAGTGGTGCAAAAGAGACGAACAGCAGCGTAAGCCGCACAAAGCTCCTACCTGCGTTCGCTCCACTAGTGTGCGAGGACACGAACCACTAGATATGGCACCTGCCTAGGTCCGCACTTCTAGTGGTGCAAAAGAGACGAACAGCAGCGTAAGCCGCACAAAGCTCCTACCTCTGTTCGCTCCCCTAGTGTGCGAGGATACGAACAACTGCTAGTCGCAGTATAAGGAACGTTACCCTAGCGGCAACGTCCACCTACGAGTCGAACCACAAGGCCCAGCCAGACCATGTGCCTCAGGCACCTGCCTATGTCCTCTCCCCTAAGAGGTAAGGATACGGACAGCAGCCGAAGCTGTAAGGTATAAGAACACTACCCTGCCGGTAGCGCTCACCTAGCATAGACAGAGGAATGCCTAGAGGAACGCGCACAGAGCGTCTACTCTTATGCATGAACCAAGAGGACTGAGCGCCATGCGGCGTGTGTCAGGGTCTTATATAGACTCTGTGCCTCATCCAAGATGGAGGACACCAGAGCCAATCCGCTGCCAGAACGACAGGAGTGACATCATGCTGGCCTATCACCGAGCAAGGCATCACAAGCACATGACCAGTGGCCAATCAGCTTAGAAGGTGTCAGAGACATGTGACCTCGTGTCAGCGATGATGTCACCCGCACATGTGCAATGGCTCCAAGATAGGACTTAGTCTCCGGCGCTCGCACATGTGCAGTAGCAAGAAATCTGGACTTAGTCTCCGGCGCTCGCACATGTGCAGTAGCAAGAAATCTGGACTTAGTCTCAAGCGCTCGAACATGTGCAGTAGCAAGAAATCTGGACTTAGTCTCCAGTGCTCGCACATGTGCAGTAGCAAGAAATCTGGACTTAGTCTCCAGTGCTCACTGCAACCGTAACAGTACCTCCCCCTCAAGGGCCCCCCTCCCGGCAACGCAGGTAATCGGCAACTAAGTCGGGAGCATGGACAGCCTCCTCAGGCTCCCAAGAGCGATGTTCCGGGCCGTAACCCTCCCAATCTATCAAGAAGAACCTGCGCCCTCTAACCATCTTAGAACCAACTATGGCTCGTACCTCATAGCTAGAGCGAGAGGAATCAGAGGCAGGAGAGTGCACTTCACGAGCGTGAGGTAAAATAGCCGGCTTTAGTAGTGAGACATGGAATTTGTCATGAATCCTAAGATGGACGGGTAACTTCAATTGGTAGACTACAGGATTTACCTGTCGAAGAACCTCATAAGGACCCAGGAAGCGAGGAGCAAATTTGACAGAGCTCACTCTAAGTCTCACGTGTCTTGCAGAGAGCCACACAAAGTCCCCTGGAGAAAAGACAGGAGCCGGGCGACGAAACCGATCGGACACCGTCTTCATACGGTCCTTAGCTGCTTGGATCGACTCTTGAGTCCGATCCCAAACCTCTCTGGCATTAGTTGCCCAGTCGGCCACAAGAGGAGGAGGTGGAGGTGCAGCAGCGGGAAACGGTACCGGTACCCTAGGGTGTTGCCCATTATTGAGTACAAACGGTATCTGCCCAGTAGCCTCAGCCAGCGAATTGTTAACGGCAAATTCTGCCCAGGGTAGGAGGGAGGACCAGTTATCGTGGTTCTCAGCAACAAAGTGTCGAAGGTATATAATCATAGATTGATTGGTACGCTCAACCAAACCATTGGTCTCCGGATGGTATGCCGAAGAGAGATTCAACTCAGTTTGCAGAAGGCTACAAAGATCTCGCCAGAAACGGGAAGTAAATTGCGGGCCTCTATCACAAATGATACGATCTGGCATCCTGTGAAGCCTAAAGACATGCTTGAGGAATAGTTTGGCTAGTACCCTGGAAGATGGGATTCTCGATAACGGTACGAGATGAACCATCCGGGAGAAATAGTCCGTAATGACCCACACAAATCTATGTCCCTGTGAACATGGAAGATCACCCACAAAGTCCATGCCTACCACCTCCCATGGTCTATCTGGCCCTGGTAAAGGATGCAAGAGCCCAGCCGGTCTCTGCCGTGATGGACGGTTGCGAGCACACGAGTAGCAGGAACCGACATATCTCTTGACGTGGCTGGCTAAGTGTGGCCACCAATACCACCTCTCCAGTAACTCTCGTGTCCGCCTAATACCAAAATGCCCACCCACCTTTGAGGTGTGGGCCCATGACAGTATATCATTCTGTCGATCAGGCGGAACAAAGGTCTTGCCTGGAGGGATTTGGTCTAACGTCACAGGGGAGAGCGTATGAAAAACCCTGGAGGGAAGGATAAGACGAGGTTCATCAATATCTTCCTGGGTAGAAAGCATAGAGCGAGACAGGGCGTCTGCCTTGTTATTCTTACTCCCAGACAGTTGATGGAGAAGTGAAAGCGGGAGAAAAACAAGGACCAGCGGGCTTGGCGAGGATTCAGACGCTGAGCGGTTTGTAAGTACGTCAGATTCTTATGGTCTGTATAGACCTGAAAAGGATGTTTCGCTCCTTCCAGCAAGTGACGCCACTCCTCCAAGGCTAATCTCAAGGCGAGCAGTTCCCTATCCCCAATAGTATAGTTTCTCTCTGCCGGTGAAAAGGTTTTCGCAAAGAAGAAACACGGCCTTTTTCTACCTGCACCGTTCTTTTGATATAAGACCGCACCAGCACCCACTGAAGAGGCATCAACCTCTAAGAGGAAGGGCTTACTCTCATTGGGTCTTTGAAGAACGGGAGCAGTTGAAAAGTGTCTTTTTACTGCCTCAAAAGCCTGAGATGTCTCAGTAGACCAGGCTTTGGGATTAGCACCTTTCTTAGTCAAGGCCACCAAAGGGGCCACCAAAGTAGAAAAATGGGGTATGAACTGCCTGTAATAATTTATGAATCCTAAGAAGCGTTGCACCGCCCTCAAGGAATGAGGTTCGGACCATTGCAGGACAGCAGAGAGCTTCGCAGGATCCATAGCCAGGCCCTCTTGTGAGATAATGTAACCCAAAAAAGGCAATGAGGACTGCTCGAATACACATTTATCGAGTTTAGCAAACAATGAGTGCTCCCTTAAACGGGAAAGGACACGAAAGACATCCTGACGATGAGTCTCCAGATCAGGAGAAAAAATCAGGATGTCGTCCAGATACACCACTACTGAGGATAACAGTAAATCCCTGAACACATCGTTTACGAAGTCCTGAAATACTGCGGGTGCATTACATAACCCAAAAGGCATGACGAGGTATTCATAGTGACCGTCTCGGGTGTTAAAAGCGGTCTTCCATTCGTCACCCTTTCGAATTCGTACCAAGTTATACGCACCCCGCAGATCCAACTTCGTAAAAACTTGAGCTCCTCTCAGTCTGTCAAAGAGCTCCGAAATTAAAGGTAATGGATATTTGTTCTTTATTGTGATTGCGTTGAGACCCCTGTAATCTATGCAGGGACGCAAATCACCCTCTTTCTTCCGAACAAAGAAAAACCCAGCTCCCGCAGGAGAGACAGACTTACGAATGAACCCCTTCTCTAAACTCTCTCTTATATAGGTCGACATGGCCTCCGACTCAGGTATCGACAGGGGGTAAACCCTGCCTTTAGGTGGAACCGAACCTGGGATAAGGTCTATGGCACAGTCATACGGCCTATGGGGTGGAAGAACCTCAGCACCCTGTTTGGAGAACACGTCAGCGAAATCCAGATAGGGTGTAGGTATGGGAGAGAGATCAGTAGATGCAACCGCAATGACCTTAGGTGGTAAGGGAAGACATCGGGACTGACATTTCGAACCCCAACTAATAATGCTGTCAGACTCCCAGTCAATGTGAGGAGCATGAGTCCGAAGCCATGGGAGACCCAGAAGGACGTCGTCTATACCCTCAGGGAAAACAAGAAAATAAATCTCCTCTATGTGACCCTGAGACAGGGAAAGGCGCAAGGGAACTGTCCTCAATGTAATGGAGTCAGACAACATAGTTCCATTAACAACACGGACAGGAATAGGCGCCTCTAACATGATAGCGGGAATATTGTGTCCCTTTACAAATCCTGAGGACACAAAAGTCCCGTCAGCTCCGGAATCCACAAAAGCCATGATAGGCCATGTATTCTCAGATAACGAGAGCTGAACTGGGATACAACACTTAGAGGGTGCAGAAGACGTCTCTAGTAACCCCCCTCTAATGGTTACTAGGCCAGGGAGTTTCCCTGACGACTAGGACACTTGTTGGCATAGTGCCCAGCCTGACGACATACGTAACATATAAGAGGACCAGACTTGCGTAGTCTGGAAGACGTATGACCTAACTCCATAGGAGTGGGAGATGTTTCAGATGCTGAGGAAGATGGTAGTGGACCCTCAACAACTGGAATAGCCCGATGCTTAGGGCGTGAGGAAGAGACCTCGAGTCTACGTTCCTTATGGCGTACATCGATCCTCGTTGCTACTGTGATCAAGTCCTCCAGAGAAGCAGGGACCTCACGAGTAGCAAGAGCATCCTTGACATAGCCTACCAACCCTCTCCAGAAGATAGGAATCAACACCTTCTCTGGCCAATCTAGTTCTGCCACCAGAGTTCTAAAAGCAATGGCATAAGAACTAGTGGATAAGAAACCCTGAGATAGATCTAACAGTCTCAGGGCCGCATCATGGGTAACCTGCGGACCCATGAATACCGCCTTAAGAGCATCAAGAAAGTCTTGATGTCTCAGAGTAACCATATCAGAGCGCTCCCATAGGGGAGTCGCCCATTCTAAGGCTTTGTCCTGAAGTAAGGAGATGATAAAGCCTACTCTGGACCTCTCCGTAGAGAAGCGAGAAGAGTTGACCTCTAGGTGTATCTGACACTGACTAATGAAACCACGACATGATCTGGCATCGCCAGAATATCTGTTTGGCAGAGCAAGTCGAGGATCATGTGCAGATGTCACCATGGTCTGAGGTTTATCCTCTATACTCTTGAGCCGTGACTCAAGTACTTGTATGTAACGGTGTAACTGCTGATATTCTGCCATAACTGCCAGACCCTTGGCTCAGTCCTAATGTTACGGGGGGCTGTCTGATAATAACCTAAAGGAGTATCAGACAGTCAGGGTCCACCGTGCAAAGACTCTGCTGCAGACTATGGCAGAGTGCAATACCTCTGTTAACTCACAGAAGGATATAATAATAAAGTAAAGCAATTCCGCCCTTACTTGGATGGTGTGTGGAATGATCTCTGTTAATAATCACAGAGACAAAGGCAATGTGTGCGAAATGGCACCTACCTAGGTCCGCTCTTCTAGTGGTGCAAAAGAGACGAACAGCAGCGTAAGCCGCACAAAGCTCCTACCTGCGTTCGCTCCACTAGTGTGCGAGGACACGAACCACTAGATATGGCACCAGTCAGGTCCGCTCTTCTAGTGGTGCAAAAGAGACGAACAGCAGCGTAAGCCGCACAAAGCTCCTACCTCTGTTCGCTCCCCTAGTGTGCGAGGATACGAACAACTGCTAGTCGCAGTATAAGGAACGTTACCCTAGCGGCAACGTCCACCTACGAGTCGAACCACAAGGCCCAGCCAGACCATGTGCCTCAGGCACCTGCCTATGTCCGCTCCCCTAAGAGGTAAGGATACGGACAGCAGCCGAAGCTGTAAGGTATAAGAACGCTACCCTGCCGGTAGCGCTCACCTAGCATAGACAGAGGAATGCCTAGAGGAACGCGCACAGAGCGTCTACTCTTATGCATGAACCAAGAGGACTGAGCGCCATGCGGCGTGTGTCAGGGTCTTATATAGACTCTGTGCCTCATCCAAGATGGAGGACACCAGAGCCAATCTGCTGCCAGAACGACAGGAGTGACATCATGCTGGCCTATCACCGAGCAAGGCATCACAAGCACATGACCAGTGGCCAATCAGCTTAGAAGGTGTCAGAGACATGTGACCTCGTGTCAGCGATGATGTCACCCGCACATGTGCAATGGCTCCAAGATAGGACTTAGTCTCCGGCGCTCGCACATGTGCAGTAGCAAGAAATCTGGACTTAGTCTCCGGCGCTCGCACATGTGCAGTAGCAAGAAATCTGGACTTAGTCTCCAGCGCTCGCACATGTGCAGTAGCAAGAAATCTGGACTTAGTCTCCAGTGCTCGCACATGTGCAGTAGCAAGAAATCTGGACTTAGTCTCCAGCGCTCGCAGCAACCGTAACACCATCCATGTAGGTGGGCAAAATCTCCATATTCCCGTCTTGCGAAGGTGCACTTCATTCTGCCCTATTGTTGGCAGACCCGATAACATAGGTGCGCCTACGTGAACTGTCGGGTTCTCTGAGCAGGCATACTATTTTTCCTGGCGATGTGGATGACATCACCCACTTGATTCACATTGCGAGAGAAAATCTAATGCCTATCTTTTGGCTCTGCTCAAAATAGACCAGAGCGAAGTGCGCCTGCGCGAGCCGAGAGTATGGAGATTTTGCCCACCTAAATGGATGATGTCCTAGGCATCATCCATGTCAATGAGCACAGAAGGGTGGTGAAAGAAGGGACAGGAGATGCAGATTAGGACACCCATAGGAAAGGACAACTTACATACGGGACAGAAGATTTTATAAAGGTTTTGTGGTGGCTACAAGGGAGGTCGGGGGGTAACATGTACTTTTATTCAATGCAGCACCGGCGCTACTTAAGGTGCTAGATTTTGTTTAGAAGTCTAAAATCTGGTGACAGGTTCCCTTTAATAAAATGATAGAACTTCTACTGCACAGACACGATGATTACATAATAGACTGTATCATTATTACTATTATTATTATTTCTTTTTCTTGTAGGTAAACCCTCAGAATGGCCCCTGGAGATGATAATCTGACCACATCTAATACAACTCTAGACAACAATGACCAGTAAGTTTATATTCCTAATTCTTCATTTCTCTGAGATATCAGTGCAGACTCCATTCACATCTATATCCGAGCCTCCGCCCCAATTACATCAATATTCATAGGGATAAATCAGCTCCACCTGCAGCGCCATTATTCCTACCACAATGATGGAAACTCTGGATAACCCATCAAACCCCTCTACACGTCACTGTCGTCCATCAGGCGTCAGTGGTGTCTGTGGAGCAGATGATTCGGCTCTGCATTGTGGCTCCTGTATAATAACACAGATGTCACCGGAGCCGGACATAGACTTTCTCACTGGGTTCAGTTATTGGAAGTCACAGGGGTACAGCACACATTATTTTATCAAAAGATCCTATAGAAAGCAGCAGACTTGTCCAGATCTGTTATATCCACAGCCGAACAAGTCCATCACATCTGAATATGTCCTTCCTAAGGGGCTTTAGATTTTCTGTTTTTTAGAGCTTGTCTGGTTAAAATAAAAATAAGGCTGACCTGTCAATCATCTGTAGATGCTCTGCCGGCCAGGGGGCAGCTCTGGACTAAACTCATCCCAATCTATGGTCTTGTAACTAGACTTTATCTGAAATGTTGGAGAGGATCAGAAAAAAATATATACCTGTCTGTAATTATACAGCCGGCTGTGCTCTACTGCCCGTGGTTTGTGCACATTTTGGGGAAAGTTAAGGATGGAAATATCTGCGAGTACGAGCCATTGTGTATCATTCTGATCTCTGGAAATAAGGTCATAGGAATTGCAGCTTCACCCCATAATTATACTGAATAGCCATTGTAAATTACATTCTCTACCTGGCTTCTTTTATATGTGAGGGTTTATCTGGTTCATAGAGGATTAGGGTTATTATGGGAATCCTGTTTATGGGTTTCTTGCTGCCTATGTGCATTTTTTAATTGTTTATAATTTCTTGTCAGTTTTTTGCTTCATGTTGATAAGGTATCATATATTGTTACTCCCGGTCCTCTGTGCATACTTTATATCCTCTGCTTAGTGGTAATGTAAAGTGTCAGTTCCGCTGGGGCAGGGGCAGGGCCGCCGGCTGCTTCAGCATCGCTGTACCGTGTATCACATCCCCTGCGGTTTCAACACAGCCGCACATTACAGATTGTGATGAGACCACAAGGGATTGTATTCATGGTACATTGCAGCTGAGGCACCTGCAGGACGTGCAGCCCCGAACAGTTACTAGAAGACCGGTTGGGGGCATCTTTCCTTCTACCCCCAACACTCCCTGCTATGGTGAACCCTGCAAGGTAGACATATATGAAAACATAAATTATTAGCTTTCCTAACGTCTACCCCATCCTGTCTCCTCAGGTCTGACAATTACAATGATCCTCATTATTATGAAAGTATTATAAAGAAGATGTCAATTACACTTTTTAGCATTGTTTTTGCTCTCGGGATTATCGGTAATGGATTAGTCATCTGGATTGCCGGATTCAGGATGAAGAACATAGTCAGTGCCGTGTGGTTCCTCCACCTGGCCATCGCGGACTTCCTGTGCTGTGCGTCTCTGCCTCTGAGAATTCATGAGTGGGTTGTATATTTCTCATTCGGGTCATACAGCCGTTCCTCAATAATTGCAACTTGCACAGCAAACATTTTTCTCTTTAATATAAACATGACCACCAGTGTTCTCCTCCTGACGGCCATGAGTATTGACCGCTGGGTGTCCGTCATGTGGCCATTCTGGGCCAAAGTCCATAGAACCTGTAATGTGGTGAGAATCTCTGCAGCGATCATCTGGGGGCTGAGCCTCATTGTAGCGGTTGTACTGTATTACGTGTATCAAAACCGGATAGGTTATCTAGGTGAATGGTGTATATATTATAAACATCTAAGTCCTTATAGCCGAGAGTCAGATGAGACCATGCAGCTGATCAGATTAGTTACAATGTGTGTGATCCCTTTTCTCATCATCGTCACCTCTTACGTCACCATTTTCTACAAGATTAGAAAAAGTAAGAGATCCCAGAGATCCCAGAGATCCTCCAGGATCATCACCGCTGTTATATCGTGTTTCTTTATCTGCTGGTTTCCATATTACATCCTCCCACTGATACCCGGGTATCATGATCAACATGACTTTCAATTCCATATATTACACACCCTTATTTTCACCCTGGCTTGTCTTAACAGCTGCATGAATCCAATCATTTATGTATTTATGGGACCGGGTTTCCGACAAGGTTTCCTCAGATCCGTCCCCGCCAGGGTAGAAAGAGCCTTAAGTGACCATCCTAATGACCTGTGCAGAGAAGGAGAAGATACGGGAAATACTCGCTCTACTGATGTGTAATATATATTCCTGTATCTCCTGTATGTGACACCTATTAACCCCTTGGGGATTTGTCCATTTTTAATTTTTTTCACTTTCTTTCCATTCTCCTCTCCTTCAAGAACCAGAACATTTTATTTTCCATCCTCACAACCTAATGAGGGATTGTTTTTTATTGTAGAATAAATTCTCATTTTTAAAGTTATCCTTCATTTTGCCATATAATGTGCTGAAAATAGATGAAAATAAATCTTAAATTAAGTGAAATGGTTAAAAAAATCTGTAATTCCTCCATATTTCTTTGGGTTTAGTTTTTACTGTATTGTTACCCGGCAGTGCGATTCCCCCGGACATTACATCCATGGTGACTACAGATGAGCGGATCGATCTACGGGGGATGGAATTAGTGTCAAATTTCCATGAATTCACTTGAATTTAACCCCTTCACGGTCTCGCCTTTTTCCTCTTTTTCACTTTTATTTTTGCCTCCTCTTCATCCAAGAGCCATAACTTTTTAATGTTGTGTCAATATGGCCATATGAGGGCTTGTTTTATATGGGACGAGCTGTACTTTTGAATGTCTCCATTCATTTTACCATATAGTGTACTGGAAAATGGGTAAAAATTGTGTTGAAAAAAAAGTGCAATTATACATTTGTTTTTTTATTATTATTTACCATGTTCACTATGTAGTAAAACTAATCAGGCAATGATTCCCCAAGTAAATACAAGCTCAGAGATATCAAACATGTATGGATTTTTTTATAGAATTGGTGATATAAATATAGACATTTTCCCCCCAAAAAAATAATGCGGCATTTGTCGTTATTTTCCAAGACCAGTAACGTTCTCACTTTTCGGAATCTGGGGCAGTGGTTACTTATTTTATGAGGAATATCTGATTTTTTTCACTAATATCATTTTTGAGCCAGCATTCACTTTGGATATACCAGTACATACAAAGTCAAAAAAGGGGTTAATGAGAACTAGTAATAGGAGGAGGATAGGGGTAGTAGTCTGCTCTGCTGGTAATGGAATCAAGAAATCTGGAGACTGTATTCAGGATAGGACAATGCAGTTTATTTTCTACACGTTTCGATGCTTAAAAGCTTCTTCATCAGGTTGTCCTGATCTGATCCTGAATACGAGCTCTGGATTTCTTGATTCCATTAGCAACAGTGGAAACTACTACTCCTATCCTCCTACTATTTAATTTCCATGGTGGGATTTCCCTACCAGAGTGTTCTGCAGCAGATGTCATACTTTGCCTCATCAGTTGTTGGTTAGACAATCCCAATAGGTGAGCAATTCCCTTACTCCTCCCCTGGATTATTCTCCGGCGGATAATACCCTATTGCTCTTGTTGTTCCCTTCTCTTAATGAGAACAATTTTACATTTTATCCAATCTCTGAATAAAGTATTAAATAATCGCAGAGAAACGTTTCCCCCTCAGTCCTGGAGAAGTAGTGGGCAGCCGGAGGTCTCTGACGTCGCTCCAGATACGGTATTATTTCTTATCTTGTATCCATGTGATTTATAAATTCTTCCTCTGCCTTCAGTTCAGCTTTTAAGTCCAGCGTCATCCGGTGTTTCCTCTGTGACCCTTTATAGATCCTTGTGAAATTGTTCCTCTTATTTTCCCAATAATGTAATAAGAGATGGCAATGTCCAATTTACACAAAATGTTATCAATAAAATTGTCAGCTCACCGCACAAGATACAAGGTTCACATCAAATTTTCCACCGATGTAATTGTTCTGATCTGAAGAATCCTGTTTTCGGGTCATTGTTTGCTATATATCGATCACCACAAAAAAAAATACCCTCAAAAATATTGAATATTATTTCTTTTACACCATTTAATTTTTTTCCTTTCATTAAATTCTACAATTAATGTTGTCAGCTAACACTAGAAGTCGTTCAGCAAGATAACAAAGATCTTGATCCACAAAAACAAGTTTCATTGATGGAAAATAAAAAGTTCTGGCTTTTTGAAGGAGAGAAAAAAAACAAAAACTAAAAAACAGAAACTCCAATGTTCTTGATGGAGATAACAAATGTGACAATGTCTATTATGATTAGTTTCAATTTCACAATTTTTAAAAAGGAAAAAGGTAATTCTTTTTTTTTTTATTTTATTATTTTATTTTAGATTTCGCTAGATAATGTGACCCTGTGATGACTTATTCTTTGCACTGCGATCACATAGTATTACAGGATATTGGAGAAATATCTTCTGAAGCTCAAACAGTGACTGATACTCTCAGGAGAAGCAATATGGCAGCCATGGCGAGTGACATCCCATAATAATGTCACCTGGGAAGATTCACTGCACTAAATGCCAAAGTCATAGATCCCACATATGTACATATAACATATAAATATACAGTGTGTGTGTATATATATGTATATATATATATATATATATATATATATATATATATATATATATATATTTTATATATATATATATATATATATATATATATATATTGGTATATAAATATATGATAAGTAATATATTTATGGATAGAACATTCTATGTAAAGTTATGTTTCTTACAGAGGTAATATAATCTCAGACATTTATAATCAATCACAGGACGGAGCCCAAGTTCCAGCCTAGAAATGTGTGTAATAGGTAGAATGTGTCCTGTGCCCGGAGAATATTACTCCAGTGTATTCTTGTATCTTTCTATCACTGATGTCACTAATCACTAATAATCTTATATCTGTAACCTGAGAAGTATTTGCTGATATAGAAGTTACAGGAGTAAATGTGCGACGTATTTCACTCTGCTCCAATGATAACAATGATATATCACAAAAAGAGAAATAATAATGGTCTCTCGCATTGTAGTAATGTGGCATTGTAATGTCTCTGGAGATTAATCTTACTCCTCACAGTTGTGTTTCTTCTAGAGGTAATATCATCTCAGACATTTATACATTATTCACAGAACGGGGGACCCCAAATTCCAGTGTAGATGTTGGTCCGGAGGTCGGACGTACCCTACACCATGAGAATATGACATTACCTATATATTCTTTATATACATTAATATATATTATATATTTATATATATTATTAATATATTCTTTTTGCTCTCGTGTTATAATGTTCTACCATATATAATCTTATATCTGTGTAACCAGAAATGTATTTTATCAATGTCTAACAGAATATAATGAGCAAAATGTATTAAATGTATAAAGAAGTTGCAATTATAAAAATATGATAATAAATAAAAGTCAAATATGAAAAAGTCATCAATGAATGGTAAAGTCGACTTTGTAACCTGAGAGTGTAAAAATGATAAATATTTTTGAATGTAATATCCATTCTGCATTATGTTCTGAATGATGTTATAATTACTAAAAATAAAGAGATTAAGCTAATGTTTGATTCTTCTATTCACATGAACTTTACCTGGAAATCTCACTTATTGAGAGTTTATTCTCCGAGAGTGTGAAGTCCTTTATTACCGTATAAACAAAGAAAATTCAAGTGGCGCTCACTAATGTAAATGAACATTCTTTATTTCTCAGATGACAGCTGTTTTGCTACACAATGAGCTTCATCAGGTTCCCACCTATTATCTGACATAGAGCATACTCCTTAAATAACTTACACCTACGTCAGTGCAAGAAGCCATTTCGATAATACAGTGATAGACATTTCAAACTATGATGAGTTCTCTTACCCTGATGAAGCATCTTGACTACAAATGGGAAATGTACGTTGGGGTCTAATTCTGTTTGGTGCACATGTGTCTGGCCTTCTATCTATTTCCTCTCTGAATATGATGAGTAGGTCTCTTTTATATATATGTAAGGAGGGAAATCCAGGGCACTACTCAGCGCGCACTGTGTCCATTAAGAAAAGAGTCTCTTGCCCAAAGGCTAGAATCAGTGCAGAACTGGGTTGCATATATATGAATATCAATTGTCATCCAATATAAGAAAAGAAAAAATAATATTGCACTCACCGTTTTTTTGCTGTGCAGGGTGCAGTTTATTCAATGGTGGAGGTTACATGTGTGGAGAGGGTTGGTAGGGGAGGGAGTACACGCCGTACGTGGCAGACGACCAGCTGAAGCACCGGACAGGTGCGAAACGGTTGTCGTCTGCCACGTACAGCATGAACTCCCTCCCCTACCAGCCCTCTCCACACATGTAACCTCCACCATTGAATAAACTGCACCCTGCACAGCAAAAAAACTGGTGAGTGCAATATTATTTTTTCTTTTCCTATATTGGATGATCTTTTATATATATATATATATATATATATTTGCTGTGGGGATATCCTTGAGATCGCCTATATACAAATATTGATGGAAATTGACTTATACCATATGCACACTCTATGGTGCTTTACCAAAAGGCAATTACAGCTGGCAGCATTTTACTGATAGATCTCTGCATTTATACTGTGATTATATGCACTGTATGATGAGACTGGTAAGAACTGCCCAATTATAACTACTGATGTAAATAGATTTCTATTATACGCACACTTTATGGTGCCGCAGCAAGATACAGTTGCAGTTGGTTAAGATTACAATCCACAAATAACAAGGACAGACACATCAATAGCTGCATAATATTATTATAATATATTATTCTCACTGTATAATTGATCTTGATTAGGCACATTATGTATATGGTCAATTATACAATTACTCACTGCCCTGCTATTAATCAGCTTTTATTTATCTCCCAAGTATGAAGTATGTGTTTTATACTGTCTTTTATTGGCTTTTGATATCTTTATTTAGTCATGATAGTGTAGATCACAGTGTATAATATTATTTAATATAATATATTTATTATAATATAATATTATTTACACCTTATACTTGATTTTGATTGGGCATATTATGTTTATGAACATATATTTCAATTATTTGATTTTCATTGGGCATATTATGTATATGGCAAATTATACTATTACCCACTGCCCTGCTATTAATCAGCTTTTATAACTCCAGAGCATACAGCATGTGTTTTATACTCTTTTTAAAAATGAAAGACAAACACATTATAAGTTTAAAAAGGTTTATTAAGACCAAAAATCAATAACATTTTACAATGCTTCAGTCACAGATCAATTCCATACAATTACAGAATATAATGGAGCATTACAACTCACATTTCACAACATTTCTGCTTATAGAATCTTATAACATGTTGTGTAAACCTATACTGATGACCATACAATACTGTTTTAGAGTCTGGTTATCTCCCTTTATTTATTTATTTATTTATTGGTTGAACTTATATGCCGCCCCTCTCCGAAAACTCGGCGCGGCTCACAACAACGTAAGTATACAACAACATATGATCCCTATCAGTATGTCTTTATCCTGCTTGCACCCATAACTAAAAGAGCGGACACATCAATGGTTGCAAAGAGGTATACAGAATTGCTTATGAAGATGTCCTGCACTGCTTGAATGTTTATATAAAATGGAATTTACAAAGTCAGCCACTATAACATATATTTTTTTTAAATTAGTAATAAAGCATTGTAATATCTTACTGTGTGGCATACCCCGCGCTATATGGTATAAAACATAAACTTAGTACTGGCCACACACACTACTATACGTTTTCTGTAATTGAGGGGTGTGATAGCCGTATAATTATGTGTTTATGTTTAAGAAGCTTTCAAACTCGGTGGGAAAAAGTACAGTGACTGGTGAGAACCCATAATTATCAAAAAATACTGCCTTCTTATCATCACAGGGTATCACTAGTATCCAATGCTGACCACTTTGACTGTCGGCGTCTGTATTCATGATGTGTGCAGCAGGTCTCTGAGTCACTCTATAGGATGATAGAAAATCACAAAGAAATTGTTACGTCACCCCCGGAGTCCGCTCCAGCGACTTCTACTCCGATCGCCAGGTGATGCCGTGTTCCTGCCGTGGATAGTGCTGGTGATGGGAGAGGAGTTGACACCAGCGGCACCAGTGGGCACAAGCTCCGCTCATCCACTGGGCTGTGTTTCCTTGGGATCTGCAGTACCACTGGCTGACTGTAGGTGGCGTGTGTCTTCCAACTGAATTTATCATCATTCAGCTACAACCAATGGGAAGACACCACACCCTTCTTAATTCCCCTCCTGTCTACTGACCACTGCCAGAGATAGTTCCCAAAATAATGGTTCCTGTTCCGCTCTGTTTTGTTTTGTGATTTTGGTGTTCTGACTTCTGCTTGTTTCCAGACTACCTCTCCTGCCTGCTGTTCATGTACCTCGCTTCCTGATCCGGATTTAACTTCTGCTTTGTTTTCTTATTACGTCCTTGCCTGCTAATTCGGTCCCTGTTCTGCAATTCCTGGTTTGACCCTAACTGACTACTACTCTCTCGGACTGCAGACTTCCTCAGATAGTGATCACTTTGGGCCCTGTATAATTCCAAATCCCTGTATAGGGGGTAAAGGGTTTCAGGGTTCTCGGGGTCCTGCTTGGTGAGTGGCTTCCCTCTAGCCTGTCCATTACAGCCTGTCTGAGTCTTTGGATTCAGGCAGGCATTACAGAAATACACAAGCAAATATGCATTCTGTATAGTGATTAAACTTCAACAGGTTTGTGAGTTACAGGGTATCCATAGTTAGATTTAATAAAATAATACTTTTCTTCTGTGATTGATTTCAAGTATAGTTGACTTGAGGGCATATACGATCATATTTACAGTGTGTGGCATAGGTTACGCAAACTGCACTTCAACATGCAGGTTACCTGTTTGAACGAGCGAGAAATGGCTTCTAGGCTCTGGATCGGGGGATAATTCAAATGCAAATATTGTGACTCCATCAATAAATCATCAAACTTTTGCTTCCAAGATAATTGGGCATGAGCCATATACTCTTTGACAGCTAAATCAACATTGAAATTAGGTTGGTATGGCCAAACTGGTATCTGCTAACTAGAGACGAGTGAACCTTTGGAGGTTTGGTTAGCCAGTAACCTTGAAATTTTAGATAAGGATTGGTTTGTGACCCTCACTTGAACAGAACCTCAATGGAAGTCAGTAATTGGGCAGTTTGTGTTTCCGCCCACATGCAGCCAGCCATAAGTAAAACACTTCCAGGGGCGGCTGAGTGGGTTTGTTCAATTTTTTTGTTTGTGTGTGAACAATGCATCTGATCATGCTGATTTTACCCCAAATGTGAGCCATTAAAACACTGCATGCAGCTTGCTAAGCATCACTCATACCCAAGCACAGCGCTGCTCGCTTCAGTGGTTTGCCTCATAACTCACACGAACTTCATACCTGAACCTTGATTCTTTCTAAGTCAGTTTCCGAATCCGAACCTCAAACCATGAACCTCTGGTTTGCCCATCTCTACTGCTGACCATCCAGGTAAAGAGCCATGTGGTTTACATTATAATGATTAAAGCACAAAAGATTTTTATTATATAACACTAGAAGTCCCAGAAATTTCGAGCTCCCCCCGAAGTCCCGAAAGAGGGTCAAATGACATTATACAATAAACTGAATAGAACTAACTGGAAACGGCTAAACTCATTGGAAAATAAAAACCTCCTGTGGTGCGACAGTAATGGCCTTAATTACAGAACAAAAGACGGTTATTATAGGATGTTAGCTAAAATCCTTCAGGTCATTCGACCCGTCTTTTGGTTCCAAAGGTAGAAATGTTTAATGACCCCTCTCTGAGACTTCTAGTGATAAACCACTAAATGATTCATTATCTACAAAACCTAATAAAACTGTTGCTGGAGTTTGGCATAAGAAGAGGTTCTCCTGGTTTATAATTTGCGTAGCAGTCAGTATGCTGTATACTTTCATTCAGGTCCTATCAATAGCGCATTTGGCTGTTGTGGATAGTAGGGCCTGACTGTAACCTATTCAGACAGCTGGAGAAACTTGCACTCTCTTTACATAGAGAGATGCTTGTAAGATCTGTACTTTATACAGATCTGCGTCACTTGATATCAAACAGAAAGTATACTTATTTCTCGACAACTTGATCGTCAAGTCCATTTGGTATGAGCTTCGGCTGATTAAAAATATATCTCAAAAATTGTGCCCAAAAGATCTACAAGCTTAGAGTGGGCAGTTATATAGGCTCTTTTGACAAACCCAACATTTTCTCCATCCAAGATCCATTCATTATGAGATGACCCGCACTGCCTTCATAGAACAATTCATTAGTAAATTGTGTTTATAGTGTTTTCGAGCTGTAATTTAAAAGAGTTTCAATACATGCACTATGGCTGCAGAGGTTATCCGATTGTGAGTTAAGGCGACCTCCCAGAGTGATATTGACCTGATTAAAAAGAGTCGCTAGAGGATATTTTGTAAAGGCCACACGCGCCCCATCAGCGATAGCTGCATTATCCTGTTTCCCGATACATTCCGATGCAATTTATGTACAGTAGCGCATTGTTCAGATCATAATAATGTTGAACACTTCCCGATATAAAAAAATCCAGTGGTGCATTGTCTGACGGAGCTGCGATAGGTTTAACTTCTACAAGAAGCAATTTCTCTATAATTGTTTGTGTCAAAGGGAGGTCAAAAATATCTGGTTCAGATTTTATGCACACTACAGAAGCATCGTGTATGAAAGTCATGATAAATGATTAGAAGATGTTGTCCACAGAAAGTGTTACTATTTTCTGATGCGTTTATCTCTTGGTAGTATTTTTATTCATGAGCATATGTGGCTGTGAATAGTGAACACGTCTTTTTCTTTTTTGCTGTTTTTTAGCAACACAAACTATGCCGGAGCCCTCCTGTGGGGTCATGTTTATCTGATTCATTACAGCTGATGAGGGGGATGTGACCACATTTAGCAATGTTTTTGACCGCTGTCGTTACCTATGCCTATAATACTAGAAGTTAAAAATTAAATAAAAAAGTTAATATTTACTGTTAGAGTAGAATAGATGCTTTAACCTTGTCTTGACCCCAGCTAGTTTTTGGCAAGCACATTGTTTACTAGTCACTCACGGCCTGTATATAAAGCTGTACAGCGGAAAACACACATTCCGTTCACATCCACAAGCACAGCCCAGTTACTCCCAATAAAAAGATATCAACAGCAGTCTCAGACTGGCTACCGGAGGAACCACCAGTAATACCAATCCTGGCTGCAGTTACCTGCATTGAACTCTGAACCTCTCATCTGAGCTCCGGAGTTCAGGCCGGCCTGTCCGCAGCTGTCATGAACTGAACTGCAATCGCCGTGGAATCAGTCGGCGCTCGTGGTTCAGTCCTGTAAACCCTGAATTCAGTCCATGCTGCACTCCGGAGTTCAGGTGAGAGCTCCAGAGTTCAATGGAGGTAACCGCAACCAGGCCTGGTATTACTGGAGATTCCTCCGGTAGCCAGTCCAACACTGATTAAGAGTCTATAAAGATACCAAAAGTCAATTAAGATATGAAAAGTCAATATAAAGATACTAAAAATCAATAAAACAATATCACAAGTCAATAAAGATATCAAAAGTCAATAAAAAGATACCAAGAGTCAAAAAAGACAACACAATTTGATACATTTTGATAGATAGGGGGCGTAGTACATGACAAATTACTTTTCAAGTTATATTTATATTGAAAAGATACATTTAACAGGATTTATACAGTTTGTATTTATGCTACAGAGAATCAGATGATGATGCACACCACTCCATCCTTATTTATTTAATCATCGTATCAAGGCATAGTGAAAAATATTACAAAAAAAATGTTTCAACCCTAAAAATTCTGGTTTTTTTGGAGGTGCTATATAGAGAAACACATAAACATGGTATTAAAAAGACAGATCTGTTTAATTTACTGAATAATCAGTATGCATATACTCTACACAAGCCTGTGACAGAAAGATTTGTGACAAATAAAATTATTGTCAGATATTGATGCAGAATTTGCAGGCGGATCTTGTCAGCATGATTGATTAATAAGGGAAAATTATATCAAATACATTCTGACTGTTATTGATGCAATATCAAAATTTGCATGGTGCGTGGCCTTATCAAATAAGAAAGGATAAGTGTTGCCAGATCACGTGAATTAATATTTGAAAATGATCAGCGGATACCAAAGAAGCTACAACCATACTTATTAGATTACAATACACTGTAGACCCGATGATGTGACAAAACGTAGCTCGCTACAAATCTGGAGAAATTGTTACACTTTTGGTATTACTGCTAAGCCTATTAAACTTTTAACAATTGGTGATGATGTGAGAGTGTCACGATATAAAGGAATTTTCGCTAAGGCGTATGAACAAATGTACACAGATATATATTTGTTATTACATCTATCAACATTAAATTTCACAAACCTCTATAAAATTGCTGATTTGAGCGGAAAAGATGTACAGTGGTCGTTTTATAAAGAAGAGCTGCAAGAAAAAGCTGTGGATGAGAATCACATCTATAGAGTAGTAATAATTTTGAGGCAAAAACGTGTCAGCGGTGAGACAGTGTAATTTAACAGCTTTATTAAAGAAAATCATCTGATGGACGTACAAATCAATGAGGAGGGATCATTTTAGATAACTTTACCGTGCAATGCGTCTTCTAAAATGTACCCCTTTGATGCCGAATAAAAGGACTCTCCCGTTACTTCAATCAATGTGGCTCATTATGTAACTTCTCTAAATTATTCTGCAATTTTTTATATTATTCTGTATTAATTGTATATTAGTTTTAATGCTCTAAATTCTTATGTCATTGCTGTAATGTATATGTATATATTATTAATTTCAGATTGGTGTATATAGTTGTAATACTTTTATATTGTTCTGTAATATTTGTTAAATAAAAAAAATGATTTTTGATCTAAAATGTAATTGATTTTTGGTCTCAATAAACCTTTTAAAACTTATAATGTGTCTTTCATTTTATGCAAACAATAAAAAACACAGACTTTATACTCAGGAGTTATAAAAGAGGATTAATAGCAGGGCAGTGGGTAATAGTATAGTTGGCTATATACATAATATACCAAATAAAAATCAAATTATTGAAATAATTGGCCACATACATAATATGCCCAAACAAAATCAATCATGCTGTGTGAATAATATTATATTATAATCAAATTATTATAATAAACTATCAGGATTAAATGCAGATATCAAAAGCCAAAAAAGATATCAAAAGTCAATAAAACCCCCCACACTTTGATACATAGGGGGCGTGGCACATGACAGTTTGATACACATTGATAGAGGTGTGACACCTGTCAGATTACTTTTTATGGATCATGTTGCTTCCACACTACTCATTTATATGAATATTGGGGCTTCTACTCTATAACCAATGGCTAATACTGTAATAATGGAGGGTAGAGAAGACTCGGTGGCATTTTTCACCAACTGTAGCAAGCAAGATGAATTACAAATCATTAGTACCATATCTTTGGAAGGAAAAATTACAAACGTGTCCAAAAAAGAGGACAGGTTATCCTGGACTACAAATGCATTAAAATCATGCATAGAGAGCAATTGGGTTTCCTTTGGTTTCAGATTTTTGAAAATATTTCGTAATTCCATGATAACAAAGAATTCTCAGTATCATGGGAAAAAAAATCCATCATGACTAGAGATGAGCGAACCGGTCCCGGTTCGGCTCGAGGCGGTTCGCCGAACGGGGGGTCTGGCTCGAGTTCGGCTCGTCGAACGTTCGACGAACCGAACTCGAGCCCATAGGAAACAATGGCAGGCAATCACAAACACAGTAAAACACCTAGAAAACACCCTGAAAGGTGTCCAAAAGGTGACAAACAACTCACAACATAACACAAACACATGGGAAAGTGACAAGGACATATACTCATGTGAAAACAAAACAGCTGGACAAGGAAAAAGAGGGAGACACACAGATATATGAGTATATGCAAAGAAACATCGATTCCATTATTGTGCAACTTGAGCCCTGCTCATTTTAGGCTTCCAATCTGGATAAATTGCCTGAGCTCGCCACGTACGCCTTGAGGATCTTGTCGTGTCCTGCAGCCAGCGTTCTCTCGGAACCTGTCTTCAGTGCTGCTGGGGGTCTGCTGGCAGATAAGCACACGTGTCTGTCCACTGACAATGTGGACCTGGCTCTCAGAGGACTTTTCTTCCCCTGGGTCAGCCAGGGGAGGCGAAAGGCACGCGTATTTTTGAGAGTGCTTCATGCAAAGCATCTTTTTCTTTGTCAAAAGGGGGGCTCAACCGATGCCAGTCAAGTGGGGTGTGTGTGGCCCAGTTAGTGGCAACGAGGGAGACTGTGGTTGGAGTCCCCTCGCTGTGTCTCTAAAAGAACCAAGATGAACAAGTCATGGCTCTCAGAGGACTTTTCTTCCCCTGGGTCAGCCAGGGGACGGGAAAGGCACGCGTATTTTTGAGAGTGCTTCATGCAAAGCATCTTTTTCTTTGTCAAAAGGGGGGCTCAACCGATGACAGTCAAGTGGGGTGTGTGTGGCCCAGTTAGTGGCAACGAGGGAGACTGTGGTTGGAGTCCCCTCGCTGTGTCTCTAAAAGAACCAAGATGAACAAGTCATGGCTCTCAGAGGACTTTTCTTCCCCTGGGTCAGCCAGGGGACGGGAAAGGCACGCGTATTTTTGAGAGTGCTTCATGCAAAGCATCTTTTTCTTTTTCAAAAGGGGGCTCAACCGATGCCAGTCAAGTGGGGTGTGTGTGGCCCAGTTAGTGGCAACGAGGGAGACTGTGGTTGGAGTCCCCTCGCTGTGTCTCTAAAAGAACCAAGATGAACAAGTCATGGCTCTCAGAGGACTTTTCTTCCCCTGGGTCAGCCAGGGGACGGGAAAGGCACGCGTATTTTTGAGAGTGCTTCATGCAAAGCATCTTTTTCTTTTTCAAAAGGGTGCTCAACCGATGCCAGTCAAGTGGGGTGTGTGTGGCCCAGTTAGTGGCAACGAGGGAGACTGTGGTTGGAGTCCCCTCGCTGTGTCTCTAAAAGAACCAAGATGAACAAGTCATGGCTCTCAGAGGACTTTTCTTCCCCTGGGTCAGCCAGGGGACGGGAAAGGCACGCGTATTTTTGAGAGTGCTTCATGCAAAGCATCTTTTTCTTTGTCAAAAGGGGGCTCAACCGATGCCAGTCAAGTGGGGTGTGTGTGGCCCAGTTAGTGGCAACGAGGGAGACTGTGGTTGGAGTCCCCTCGCTGTGTCTCTAAAAGAACCAAGATGAACAAGTCATGGCTCTCAGAGGACTTTTCTTCCCCTGGGTCAGCCAGGGGACGGGAAAGGCACGCGTATTTTTGAGAGTGCTTCATGCAAAGCATCTTTTTCTTTTTCAAAAGGGGGCTCAACCGATGCCAGTCAAGTGGGGTGTGTGTGGCCCAGTTAGTGGCAACGAGGGAGACTGTGGTTGGAGTCCCCTCGCTGTGTCTCTAAAAGAACCAAGATGAACAAGTCATGGCTCTCAGAGGACTTTTCTTCCCCTGGGTCAGCCAGGGGACGGGAACGGCACGCGTATTTTTGAGAGTGCTTCATGCAAAGCATCTTTTTCTTTGTCAAAAGGGGGGGTCAACCGATGCCAGTCAAGTGGGGTGTGTGTGGCCCAGTTAGTGGCAACGAGGGAGACTGTGGTTGGAGTCCCCTCGCTGTGTCTCTAAAAGAACCAAGATGAACAAGTCATGGCTCTCAGAGGACTTTTCTTCCCCTGGGTCAGCCAGGGGACGGGAAAGGCACGCGTATTTTTGAGAGTGCTTCATGCAAAGCATCTTTTTCTTTTTCAAAAGGGGGCTCAACCGATGCCAGTCAAGTGGGGTGTGTGTGGCCCAGTTAGTGGCAACGAGGGAGACTGTGGTTGGAGTCCCCTCGCTGTGTCTCTAAAAGAACCAAGATGAACAAGTCATGGCTCTCAGAGGACTTTTCTTCCCCTGGGTCAGCCAGGGGACGGGAAAGGCACGCGTATTTTTGAGAGTGCTTCATGCAAAGCATCTTTTTCTTTTTCAAAAGGGGGCTCAACCGATGCCAGTCAAGTGGGGTGTGTGTGGCCCAGTTAGTGGCAACGAGGGAGACTGTGGTTGGAGTCCCCTCGCTGTGTCTCTAAAAGAACCAAGATGAACAAGTCATGGCTCTCAGAGGACTTTTCTTCCCCTGGGTCAGCCAGGGGACGGGAAAGGCACGCGTATTTTTGAGAGTGCTTCATGCAAAGCATCTTTTTCTTTTTCAAAAGGGTGCTCAACCGATGCCAGTCAAGTGGGGTGTGTGTGGCCCAGTTAGTGGCAACGAGGGAGACTGTGGTTGGAGTCCCCTCGCTGTGTCTCTAAAAGAACCAAGATGAACAAGTCATGGCTCTCAGAGGACTTTTCTTCCCCTGGGTCAGCCAGGGGACGGGAAAGGCACGCGTATTTTTGAGAGTGCTTCATGCAAAGCATCTTTTTCTTTGTCAAAAGGGGGCTCAACCGATGCCAGTCAAGTGGGGTGTGTGTGGCCCAGTTAGTGGCAACGAGGGAGACTGTGGTTGGAGTCCCCTCGCTGTGTCTCTAAAAGAACCAAGATGAACAAGTCATGGCTCTCAGAGGACTTTTCTTCCCCTGGGTCAGCCAGGGGACGGGAAAGGCACGCGTATTTTTGAGAGTGCTTCATGCAAAGCATCTTTTTCTTTTTCAAAAGGGGGCTCAACCGATGCCAGTCAAGTGGGGTGTGTGTGGCCCAGTTAGTGGCAACGAGGGAGACTGTGGTTGGAGTCCCCTCGCTGTGTCTCTAAAAGAACCAAGATGAACAAGTCATGGCTCTCAGAGGACTTTTCTTCCCCTGGGTCAGCCAGGGGACGGGAAAGGCACGCGTATTTTTGAGAGTGCTTCATGCAAAGCATCTTTTTCTTTTTCAAAAGGGTGCTCAACCGATGCCAGTCAAGTGGGGTGTGTGTGGCCCAGTTAGTGGCAACGAGGGAGACTGTGGTTGGAGTCCCCTCGCTGTGTCTCTAAAAGAACCAAGATGAACAAGTCATGGCTCTCAGAGGACTTTTCTTCCCCTGGGTCAGCCAGGGGACGGGAAAGGCACGCGTATTTTTGAGAGTGCTTCATGCAAAGCATCTTTTTCTTTGTCAAAAGGGGGGCTCAACCGATGCCAGTCAAGTGGGGTGTGTGTGGCCCAGTTAGTGGCAACGAGGGAGACTGTGGTTGGAGTCCCCTCGCTGTGTTTTACATGCTTTTAGAAGGGCATGAAATGGCTTGGAGGTTGACTTTCATCATATGCAAACTGTTGGCTACCAAAATGCTGCCTTTCCAACAACTGTGGTTATAGGCAATGAGGAACATACTGATGAAGATGAGACGCAGATACCCGATTGGGATGACAACTTAAATATTCGGTCAGGGCAAGAAGAAACTCGGTCTGAGGGGTAGGGGAGTGCAAACACAACAATTGATGATTAAGTTCTAGATCACACCTACTGTCAACCCACAGTCAGACACTCGAGGAGGTCAACAGAGGCGGTGGAGGAGGATGCAACCGACGTCGAAGTAACCTGGCGCCTTCCTGGACACAGTCGGAGCACTGGTAGCACGTCTACAACTGCATCCTCAGCCACCACTCTGCCTCTGAGCATTATTCGGGGTGGATCAACAGGTCGCATGGCCTCTAAGCCTTGCCTAGCCAGGTCCTTTTTTGACATAGAAAAAGATCGCCCAAATTATGTGATCTGTAAAATTTGTCATGGTTCTCTTAGTAGAGGTCAAAACCTCAGCAGTTTGACAACTTCTTCCATGAATCGTCACATGAATAAATATCATATGGCCCGATGGGAAGCTCACCGTGCTGCAATGCGGCCTAGCGGAGCGAACCATCCACCGCCTGCCCCTTCCAGTGCATCCGCGCGCTCGTCATCTTCTAGGACTGTGGGGACAGCTGTCACACCTGTTTTTCCACCCACAACTTCCACCACCGTAACCGCAACAGGCAGTTTGCTTGGTAGGTCGTCAGTTGGTTTGGAAGGGGAAACAAGTGAGTGTGTACAGCTCTCTCAGACATCGATAGCACCAACTTTGGATGAAGGCAACATCATGTCTCCGCCTGCACTTTCCTCACAAAGCTGCATTTTTCCAGGGACACCCGACTCAACACCGTCTACACACAGCAGCCAGATCTCTGTCCCTCAGATGTGGTCAAATAAAAGGCCACTTCCTGCGACCCATGACAAAGCGAAGAGGTTGACTCTATCCCTCTGTAAGCTGTTGACTACAGAAATGCTGCCTTTCCGCCTAGTGGACACACAGGATTTTAGAGACCTTATGTCTGTCGCTGTGCCCCAGTACCAGATGCCTAGTCGCCACTACTTCTCTAAGAAAGGTGTGCCCGCGCTACACCAGCATGTCGCACACAACATCACCGCTTCCTTGAGAAACTCTGTGTGTGAACGGGTGCATTTCACCACCGATACTTGGACCAGTAAGCATGGACAGGGACGTTACATGTCGCTGACTGGCCACTGGGTAACTATGGTGATAGATGGTGAAGGGTCTGCTGCACAAGTCTTGCCGTCCCCACGACTTGTGTGTCAATCCTCTGTCTGTCCAAGTTCCGCCACTGCTTCTGCATCCTCCACCTCATCTGGGTCCTCCACCTCCGCCCCAAGCCTGCCTGGTCAGGCCACCAGCGTTCTCACTGCGCAGAAGGAATCACGCACCCCTCATTACTATGCTGGTAGCAGAGCGCAACGGCATCAGGCGGTCTTTAGCTTGACATGTCTTTGAAATAGGAGTCACACAGCGACTGAGTTGTGGGCAGCTCTGGAGACTGATTTTGATAAATGGTTGTCTCCACTCAACCTGCAGCCTGGTAAGGCCGTGTGCGACAATGCTGCAAACCTGGGTGCGGCCCTTCGCCTGGGCAAGGTGACACACGTGCCTTGTATGGCTCACGTGTTTAACCTTGTTGTCCAGCAATTTTTAACACACTATCCCGGCCTAGATGGCCTTCTGACCAGGGCACGGAAACTGTCTGCAGTGCTCACTTCCGCCGTTCAACCGCCGCACCTGAGCGACTTGCATCGCTACAGAAGTCTTTCGGCCTGCCGGTTCATCGCCTGAAATGCGATGTGGCGACACGCTGGAATTCAACTCTCCACATGTTACAGCGACTGTGGCAGCACCGGCGAGCCCTGGTGCAATACGTCATGATGTATAGCCTGGGCCAACGAGATGCAGAAGTGGGGCAGATCACCCTGATGGAGTGATCTCAGATCAAGGACCTATGCACCCTTCTGCACAGTTTCGACATGGCGACGAATATGTTTAGCGCTGACAATGCCATTATCAGCATGACGATTACAGTCATTTACATGCTGGAGCACACGCTAAACACTATTCGTAGTCAGGGGGTGGGACAACAGGAAGGGGAGGAACTACAGGAGGATTCATATGCGCAAGACACAACAACATCACCAAGGTCCAGACGTTCATCATCACCAACGCGGCAGGCATGGGACCATGGGGGACAGGGATCAACAAGGGCGCATGGTAGCAGGTGAGATGTTGAGGAAGGTGCAGGAGGACATGAAGATATGGAGGACGAACTGTCCATGGACATGGAAGACTCAGCAGATGAGGGGGACCTTGGTCAAATTTCAGTTGAAAGAGGTTGGGGGGAGATGACAGAGGAAGAAAGAACGGTTAGCACCTCTATGCCACAAACACAGCGTGGACTTGGTGCGCATGGCTGCGCAAGACACATGAGTGCCTTCTTGTTGCACTACCTCCAACATGACCCTCGTATTGTCAAAATTAGAAGTGATGATGACTACTGGCTTGCCACACTATTAGATCCCCGGGACAAGTCCAAATTTTGTGACATAATTCCACCCATAGAAAGGGACGCACGTATGCAGGAGTATCAGCAGAAGCTGTTACTCGATCTTAGCTCGGCTTTTCCACCAAACAACCGTGCAGGTGAAGGGAGTGATTCTCCCAGTTGTAACTTGACAAACATGGGACGGCCTCGTCATCTTCAACAGTCTACCCGTACCAGTAGGACCGTATCTGGTGCTGGTAACAGCAATTTTATGGAATCTTTTCATAATTTTTTTAGACCCTCCTTTGCAAGGCCACCAGAGACAACAAGTCTGACACATAGTCAACGGATGGAGAGGATGATACAGGAGTATCTCCAAATGAACATCGATGCAATGACTTTGCAAATGGAGCCTTGCTCCTTTTGTGCTTCAAATCTAGAAAAATGTCAAGAGCTCTCCAGTTACGCCTCGAAGATTTTGTCGTGTCCAGCTGCCAGCGTTGTCTCTGAACGTGTCTTCAGTGCTGCTGGGTGTGTGCTGACAGATAAGCGCACGCGTCTGTCCAGTGACAATGTGGACAGACTGACGTTCATCAAAATGAACAAGTCATGGATCCAGAAGGAATTTACTACCCCTGTGTCATCCTGGGGAGAGTAAATGCTTGTGGATTTGGAATGTGCTTGATGCAAATCAAAACATCCTGTTTGCAACTAGGGCACAAGTGCTGCCACTGATAAGGTGTCTGTGTGGGGCCCAATTTTTGGAAAAAAAGGGAGACTCCGCTTGGAGTAACCCTTGCTTGCTGTGTTTTTTAAAAATGATACAAGATGAACAGATCTGAAGGCAAGATGAAGCCAACATCATGTCTCCACCTGCACTTTTCTCACAAACCTGCATTTTTCCAGGGACACCCTACTCAACACCGTCTACAGACAGCAGCCAGATCTCTGTCCCTCAGATGTGGTCAAATAAAAGGCCACTTACTGCGACCCATGACAAAGCTAAGTGGTTGACTCTATCCCTCTGTAAGCTGTTGGCTACCGAAATGCTGCCTTTACGCGTAGTGGACACACAGGATTTTACAGACCTTATGTCTGTCGCTGTGCCCCAGTACCAGATGCCCAATCACCACTGCTTCTCCAAGAAAAGCATGCCCGCGCTACACCGGCATGTCGCACACAACATCACCACTTCCTTGAGAAAATCTGTGTGCGACAGGGTGCATTTCAACACAGATACTTGGACCAGTAAGCATAGACAGGGTCATTACATGTCACTGACTGGGCACTGGCAAACTATGGTGAGAGATGGAGAAGGGTCTGCTGTACAAGTCTTGCCGTCCCCACGAGTTGTTTCAATCCTTGTTCTGTATGTAGAAGTTAATACACTGCTTCTGCCTCTTCAACCTCGTGTGGGTCCTCTATCTTTGCGCAAACCCTGTGTGGTCAGGCCACCCTTCCTTGCAACTGCGCACAAGGACTACCACACACCTCCTTACTATGCTGGCAGCAGAGCTCAATGCCATCAGGCGGTCAAAGTTTTACTTTGAAATGTATGGGAAATGTGAGTCACACCGCTATTACAGAGAATAGTAGTCAGGCAGGGTCAAAACATTAATTGAGGAACAGGAACAGAATGGGACGGCCAGGACTTAATCAGAAAACAAGCAGAGGTGAAATGCGTATCGGCCAACAAGGTACATAAACAGCAAGCAGGAAAAGTAGTCAGGTAACAAGCACACAAAATCATAAAACTGAACTGGGGGTAAAATTAACCAGAGGTTCATAGCTATGTCTGGCAGTGGTCTGCAGACAGGATGGGCATAAAAAAGGGTGTGGTGTCTTCCCATTGGTTGTAGCTGAATGATGGTATTTCATCTGTGAGATACCCACCAGCTACATTCAGCCAGAGATTCTGCATCTGTCAAGGTAATGCAGCCCAGTGGGTGAGCATAACCTGCGTCCACCTGCGCCGCTGGCATCGACTACTCTCCCATCATCAGCACTATTCATGAAAGGAACACGTTGTCACCTGGCGACCGGAGTACAAATTGACGGAGCGGACTCCGTTGGTGACTTAACAGCCGTGTGCGGCAATGATGCAAACCTGGCTGCGGGCCATCCTCAGGGCAATGTGACACACGTGCCTTTTATGGCTCCCGTGTTGATCCGAATTCTCCAGCAATTTTTAAAACACCATCACGGCCTACATGTCCTTGTGCAGCGGGCACGCTCGCTATGTGCTCACTTCCATCGTGCGCACACAGCAGCTCAACAACTTTCATTAACTCCGGAAGTCTTAGGGTCTGGCAGTTAAACGCCGTAAATGCGATGTTCCGACACGCAGGAATTGGAATCTGCACATGTTGCAGCGTGTGTGGCAGCACCGCAGAGCCCTGCTGAAATACGGTAAGACATATAGCCTGGGATAAGTTGATCCAGAGGTGGTGCAGATCACGCTGCTGGAGTGGTGTCAGATCAAGGACCTATGCACCCTGCTACACAGTTTTGAAATGTCGACGAAGATGTTTAGCACTGGCAATGTCATTCTCAGCGTGACAATTCTGGTCATCTACATGATGGAGCACACTGTAATTATTATTCGGAGTCAGGTGTTGGGACAAGAGGAAGGGGAGGAAGTACAGGAGGAGTCATATGCGGAAGGGATAACAAGATCTACGAGGTCCAGATGGTCAGCGGCACCTATGCGGCAGTCATGGTGAGGGAGAGGGATTAACAAGGGCGCATAGTATCAGCAAAAAGTGTTGATGAAAGTGCAGGAGCCCATGAAGAAATGGAGGACGAACTGGCGATGGGCATGGAAGACTCAGCAGATGAGTGAGAGCTTGCTCACATTTCGGTTGTGCGAGGTTGTGGGTAGAGGGCAGAGGAAGGATGCACGATTCTCACCTCTCTGCCACCAACACACCAAGGACTTGGTCCTCCTGGATGCACAAGACACATGAGCGCCTTCTTGCTGCACTACCTACATGACCCTCGGATTGTATGAATTTGAAGTAATCCTGAATACTGGGTTGCCACACTGTTAGATCCCCGGTACAAGACAAAATTTGGCGAACTAATTCCTGCCATAGAAATAGACGCACGTATACAGGAGTATCTGCAGAATGTGGTACGCAATCTTAGATCTACTTTTCCACTAAACACCAGTGCTGCACAGAGTGAATCTCAACACTTTGTCATGGATAGGAGGAAATGGTCTTTTACTTGTCCACATCGGAGGGACCGAGGGATGGCTGCTGTGCTGAGATGGCGTTGAGTACGGTGTCCCTGCACAGTTGCACTTTTGGTCATATCCCAAAATGAGTTGAAAAAGGACAGATGCTGTTGGAAAGGGGAACAGGTGTGTTGGAAAGGGGAAAAAAATTTGGGTCCGTGGATTTGGTGGTTAAACAACTGTAACATTTGCTGAAGAAACAACATCTGTTACAGTGGGACTGGCAGATTTGGATAAAGTGGTATATAATCTGTGACCGCTATATAACAAAAATTAATAAGAAAAGAAAGAGAAAGGTATATATCACCTTCAGCAGTCAGTGTCCACCGTGCTCCCAGTTGGAAAAGGAGAGGTTGGCAACTTGAAGGTTTGGTGGAGGATACAGAGCTGTGTGGCTATGAAACTAATAGTAGCCTGAACCGAGTTAGACGCCATTCGGATCTGGAGACTGTGAGCCCTGTTAGCGTCACAGGGTCCACATGCCCACCCAGCCCAGGAACTCCCTGTTAACAACACAGGGGCCATTGAGTACGCTGACCGTGTGCGTAGGGGCCACACCTGTGGACAGCAGGCGCATCAGCAGCAGCAGGCCTGTTAATGCCACTGGGCTGCACAAGCAGGACTGTTAGGACAGGAGCTGGTCTTAACCGTTCTGCGTTACCAACTGTGGTGGTGGCCTGCATCCACCACCCTATCCCTGCCTACCTCTGGCCTAAAGCCGCAATGGGTTCAACACATGGAGGTGTGCTCTTTCGGAGCATAATAGAAGACTGCGCACCTCCTTGTTGGCTCCAGCCCCTTTTATAACCTGGGTCCGCCCCAAACCAGGGTGAACCACAATGCACCTCCTGGAGACAAAAGCAGAGTGACACGTCATGAGTGGCATAACTAGCGTCCTATTTGGAAACGCAACTTCAATGATGACCTCATGGCTGCCATGACCCAAACACCTCACCAGTCATCGTCTGACCATCAATAATGCGGTGACAAGTCATAGGTGTGGGCCTCTGCAAGCCATTTGGGAGGACACCTGATGCCCTGTGGTCTATATGGGACCCCCACATCAGGGCCAGGGCCAAAGAGTTCATTACCGGACCTAGTCTCTGATGCAGGAAGTGCCTGAGCATGCTCAGTAGCATGAAATACAGTCTCTGAAAAAAGACTATCAGCTTTAGCATGGTGTCTAGGCACAAAACAGGACTTAGACCCGGCACAGAATGCAAGCACCTGTGCAAAGAGGCTTTTCACACTTAGTGTGGGAGCATGCGCTGTATCCCGAAATGAAGACTTAGCGTCAGGAATGGCACAGTCAGGCTGAGCATACTCACTAGGCGAAACACTGTAATTATGATGCAGCTGGGGTACATCGGCACACGCATGCGCACTAGCTGCCTCTCCACACTTAGACGTGGAGGGGAAATTTGTCTTGGAGATGCTGTCTATGAACAGAAGGAAAAGCTAAAGGAAGCCTGACTTTCTATCCCTCTGAATTATGAAATGCAGCAATGAATTCCATGAGTTTGCTATAACATTAGCGTAGCTAAATGTGCATGAGGGTGTGATGTAGAGGTGCTAGAAATAGCTTGTCACCAGTGGGGCACTAATGGAATACAACAGCCAGTTCTATGATGCCACAAAATGGCAGTATTTTGTGCTATCATTATAGCTTATTAAAAACAGAGCACGAGGTTGTCATGCAGAGGTGCTGCACATAGATTTGCAGTAGTGTGAATAGACAAAAGTACAATAGCCACGTTTAGGATACAACTAGGTACACTGAGTGTTTGCTACTATAAATGGCTGAGTTTAAAAAAGTTTGAGTGTGCAATGCAGGCAGACGTGCTGCAAATAACGTTCCAATACTGTGAATTGACAAAAGTACAATAGCCACGTTTAGGATACAACTAGGTACACTGAGTGTTTGCTACTATAAATGGCTGAGTTTAAAAAAGTTTGAGTGTGCAATGCAGGCAGACGTGCTGCAAATAACGTTCCAATACTGTGAATTGACAAAAGTACAATAGCCACGTTTAGGATACAACTAGGTACAGTGAGTGTTTGCTAGTATAATGGCTGAGTTTAAAAAAGTTTGAGTGTGCAATGCAGGCAGACGTGCTGCAAATATCGTTCCAATACTGTGAATAGACAAAAGTACAATAGCCACGTTTAGGATACAACTAGGTACACTGAGTGTTTGCTACTATAAATGGCTGAGTTTAAAAAAGTTTGAGTGTGCAATGCAGGCAGACGTGCTGCAAATAACGTTCCAATACTGTGAATTGACAAAAGTACAATAGCCACGTTTAGGATACAACTAGGTACACTGAGTGTTTGCTACTATAAATGGCTGAGTTTAAAAAAGTTTGAGTGTGCAATGCAGGCAGACGTGCTGCAAATATCGTTCCAATACTGGGAATAGACAAAAGTACAATAGCCACGTTTAGGATACAACTAGGTACACTGAGTGTTTGCTACTATAAATGGCTGAGTTTAAAAAAGTTTGAGTGTGCAATGCAGGCAGACGTGCTGCAAATAACGTTCCAATACTGTGAATTGACAAAAGTACAATAGCCACGTTTAGGATACAACTAGGTACAGTGAGTGTTTGCTAGTATAATGGCTTAGTTAAAATGAGTTTGAGTGTGCAATGCAGGCAGACGCGCTATGCAAATGTCTTTGCACTAGTGGGACTATAGCAAAGTCCAATAGCCACGTATAGGATGCCACTAGGTACACTGAGTGTTTGCTAGTATAATGGCTTGGTTTTAATGAGTTGGAGTGTGCAATGCAGGCAGACGCGCTCTGCAAATGTCTTTGCACTAGTGGGACTATAGCAAAGTCCAATAGCCACGTATAGGATGCCACTAGGTACACTGAGTGTTTGCTAGTATAATGGCTTGGTTAGAATGAGTTGTAGTGTGCAATGCAGGCAGATGTGCTCTGCTAATGTCTTTGCACTAGTGGGACTATAGCAAAGTCCAATAGCCACGTATAGGATGCCACTAGGTACACTGAGTGTTTGCTAGTATAATGGCTTAGTTAAAATGAGTTTGAGTGTGCAATGCAGGCAGACGCACTATGCAAATGTCTTTGCACTAGTGGGACTATAGCAAAGTCCAATAGCCACGTATAGGATGCCACTAGGTACACTGAGTGTTTGCTAGTCTAATGGCTTGGTTAGAATGAGTTGTAGTGTGCAATGCAGGCAGATGTGCTCTGCTAATGTCTTTGCACTAGTGGGACTATAGCAAAGTCCAATAGCCACGTATAGGATGCCACTAGGTACACTGAGTGTTTGCTAGTATAATGGCTTAGTTAAAATGAGTTTGAGTGTGCAATGCCGGCAGACGCGCTATGCAAATGTCTTTGCACTAGTGGGACTATAGCAAAGTCCAATAGCCACGTATAGGATGCCACTAGGTACACTGAGTGTTTGCTAGTATAATGGCTTGGTTTTAATGAGTTGGAGTGTGCAATGCAGGCAGACGCGCTCTGCAAATGTCTTTGCACTAGTGGGACTATAGCAAAGTCCAATAGCCACGTATAGGATGCCACTAGGTACACTGAGTGTTTGCTAGTATAATGGCTTGGTTAGAATGAGTTGTAGTGTGCAACGCAGGCAGACGCGCTCTGCAAATGTCTTTGCACTAGTGGGACTATAGCAAAGTCCAATAGCCACGTATAGGATGCCACTAGGTACACTGAGTGTTTGCTAGTATAATGGCTTGTTTAGAATGAGTTGTAGTGTGCAATGCAGGCAGACGCGCTCTGCAAATGTCTTTGCACTAGTGGGACTATAGCAAAGTCCAATAGCCACGTATAGGATGCCACTAGGTACACTGAGTGTTTGCTAGTATAATGGCTTAGTTATCAGTTGGAGTGTGCAGAGGACAAGAGGGTACAGTGGCAGGATTGTGGTGCTCTGGGTAGAGGAATGGAAGCCTGCCTTTCTATTCCCTCCTAATGGTGAAATGCAGGGAGGAAATCCCTGACCTGGGCTACACAGACGCTGTTGCTGTTTGCAGGACCTGTCACCTATGGCTCTCTGACCCTGCCGGTTGGAGCCCTTAAAAGGACTGCTATAAAGTGCTCTCCCTAAGCTGTCTAACGCTGTGTATGCAGCGCATACAGCTGTATCGGCTATAGGACTCAGGAAGACGGAGCTGCGACAGTGATGTCTGACACCAAAGACGCAGAAGGCAGATAATGGCGTCCGTGAAGAAAATGTCCGGTTTTATAATGCAGGGACATGTGACATGCAGATCCTATCACACATGCCGTTGCTTCTCTGGCTCAAAGTCCACTTAGCTGTGTGTGTGTCTGGGATTGGCTGACATGCTGGCCCGCCCCACAAGACGCGCGCACTTAGGGAAGGAAGACAAGAAAAAAAAAAAAAAAAAATGGCGATCGCCATTATAGAAACAGCAGTGATCTGAAGGCGCTGTTCACGCACACTATACACTGAAATGTCATAATAGTTTGATTCACAGAGTGACTTACACTATTACAGCAGAAACCAAGCTATGATTTAGCTGTTTTTTGGCTGCTAGAACCGTTCTCGAACGTTTCTAGAACTACCGAGCTTTTGCAAAAAGCTCGAGTTCTAGTTCGATCTAGAACATGCCCCAAAATCACTCGAGCCGCGAACTGGAGAACCACGAACCACGAACCGCGCTCAACTCTAATCATGACTTCGCAATTAATTTGGTTAAGTTGGTCTCAGAACAAAATGAAAAAGAACATGTGAAAGTGAATTTAAAGCTGTAAAAAGTTAAAATTTCATTATTAACAAGCGTAACTGGGCCAACAAGAGACAGCATTTCTTATTAAACTGGACAAAAAGTAACTTCTTTAAAAAATGAAAAATTCTTGAGAGACAAAAAAGAGACTATGAAATGAGACAAGTGTTTAATTTGAATAATAATAATAATAATAATAATCATGAAAATATTAAATGCAGAGGAATAGAAGAAATACCACAGACCACAGACTCAGATTCAAGTGCCTCTTTGGAATGCCCTAGACCTTCAGCTTTGAGGATTTATAAGGAATTGTCTCAGGATCACATATTTTTTAGGAGATAGATTAGGATGGGCATAAGGAAGAATAAATACAATAAGAGGAAGAAAACAGAAGCAAATCACATGGAGAAATTAACTTGGGAATCAGCAAAAAATAATTGATAAGTAATTACTACACACAAGTTGGATGATGGCGTAATTCAGGTCTAAAAAAGGGACTTAACTTTTGTATAGAAGAAGACTGTGACTTTGTTGATTTCAGGATCAACATTTTCAAAGCCAAATGCAAAATATATTTATGTAAAATGTTTCAAAGTAACTTTGGTCAGAGAAAAACAGTTGATTTACTGGATGCGTTTGTAACATCTTGTAAGATGATAGAGTCCAATGATACTAATGAAAGTTTAAATGTTAATTTTATAGGAGATTAGAATTATTTTGCAATTTCTGAAATTATTTTCACGAATGTTGAGAAGTATTTCAACATACCTAAAATTAGTTTAATAAAAGACTAGAACCATCTCAATATACTTCAAATTAGTCTGCAAAAGGGAACCAGATTTTGAGACTAAGAACATTCGAAGCCACCTGGAATCAGTCTCAGGGAATCCATATTGACTCCAAATAGCAAAGATGTGTCGTATAGTATTATGACTACATGTACATCAATGGATATAGTGAGGGGTAAAATTAACACAAAGGCCTTAAAAATCATTTATATCCCAAAATATCTCTGACTAATTGTAGTGCATGAATAACTCAGGAGATGGAGGCTCTATAATAGAGAGACACAGGAACCCAAGGACGTCAGGCTCCGGAAACTGAGAGCAAGAAAACTGTTGTGAGATCAGCTACGGATATAAGATTGAGGGAAGGATGGTGAGCATGACAATAAAAAGGTAGTGGCAGGAGAGAAAGGCAAGAGAAAGAGGAACTGGAGAAGAAAGGAAAACACAAAAACTGCTGTTACTGAGAGGATGAGGACAAGGATAGGAGGAAAAGAATATAGGAAAGCCCAAAGAGAGACAAGTGTTCCTCTAGATTTCCATCTTTCCTAAGTCAGATGTGCGCTCATTTTTGCCCAAGAATTTTACCTCAGTTTGTGCTTGTGACAGAGTAGTTTATTGTTATCAACGGTTATTAATAAAGTCAGTTAAATGACAAAACTTGAAGCTAGAAGGAAAAATAAACTAACATGTACAGAAAATACACAATAAAGTTATATTGTGGTTACCATGAAAGTCAGAAACCGCTCCTGTCCTCATGTTAGGCACAAAATGAAGTCACTTGCTGCTTCTGTACAATGGTGGAAGATCATACAGCAGATATCTGTACTGACTCCAGGTATGATTTTGGAGTGGCAAATGACTTTTCCAGAAGAGCAGGTATTTCATTGGATACACAGATAAGCCCATACACCAGCGGTCATTAACTTTTCTTACATCGAGAGCCACATTTTAATCTGAGACATGGTAGTGTGCCATATTCAGACAAGAAACCCCAGAGAAATGACACTCATAGTAAACCATTATAGGTATGATGACAGCCAAAACATTCCCCACAGAAAGTGCACTGAGATCTTGTGTCTATATAGGTAGAATAATGACATCCAATTGTTCCGACTTTAATCTGATTTGGTATTCTTCAATATTCCCTCTAACAGTATCATTCTATCTTTATTCTTCTATTTTTATTTCTCTACCTCGTAATCCAGTAAGTATATGCCCATCCATATTTTCTATTCTGTGAGGAGCTACTCTTATAAGTCACCATGTGGAGATCTTCTCTGCATTTTTAGTTTCTAGCCCAAGTGCTAATGCTCCAAGCTTTCAGATTGCTGTGAGTCACATCTTGGGCTCACAAGTCCCATGTGGCTGCTGAGCTACAAGTTCGGGACCCCTGCTCTATGCAATGATGAAATAGCTCAGACAACAATTCTGAGCAGTAAAGCTGCCCAAAAAAGATCTAATGAAGGAAAAAGCAAGGGAAGCCCAGATATTGCCGATAAAGCAGCCAACCATCCCACCACTACCAAAGAACTACATAACTAGATTGTAACTAGAAATAATAGTAGACTGCAGACAAAGAAAGGAAAGAAAGAATGTAAGAGGAATGGAGCAACATGAGAGTGATGTGCGGAGATTGGGTGAGAGGTGTTGTTTTTCCAGATTACGGACTACAAAGATGACCCATTTGTTACATGGTATAACTTGTAAGGCTCAAGAAGAAATAGTAAATATGGTGAATCAATGACTAATGACTAACCGGCTCTCACCTGTATTAGACTTTCATATTGCTTTACATGGAGGATTGTGTCAATAGACTGAGCTTGCTGCCACTATATAGACTCATCTGGAGATTTGTAGGTAAGGTATAATATAGCGCAAGAAAGGAAAGGAAACAGAAAAAATAGTTTGATAATTAAAGAAAAACATTCCCTCACACTAGGATTTTTTGCTCGTTTCGATGCCATATTAGAACTTCGTATCAAGGCAGAGAAATACAAAATACATTTCCGAGTGTTCACTGTGATACTCCAATATGTATAGATTTTAGTAACAAATACTGTCCATTTGTAGTATATGAGACGAGACGCTGCACAGACTGAATTCAGCACAATGTATTTCTCCATACTGGCAGAAATAAAGAAGAAATCCTAATAAGACAAATAAAAATGTATAGAGTCAGAAAACATTTAAAACACTACCAAGTTCTCAGGTATATACACTGGAGATCGAGATTAGAGAGCAATGTACTGTATGATCACTTGATTTTTTTTCAGAAATAATGTAATCTACATTGATCAATATTTGAAGATATTTTTTTTTGCAAAGTTTGCACTATGTCACTAGGACAGGGTTTTACAACAAATCTAAATGTTTATCAACATAAAACCTGTATTTTGCCCAAAAGGTGCTGATGATAATTAGAGAACAACAATGACCGTGGCACAGAGGAAGAATATCAGTAAATGTTCTGCAGGTGAAAAGTCACCTATCAGTTGGACGTGCACCGGCCGTCGCTGTGAATGACTTCAGCATATCTGCAGCCACAGGACATCACTAGCCTCTCACACTGCTCTGGTGGGATTTTGGTCACCTCTTCTTCCATTCTTGTCCACACTTCTTTGACTATTGTGGGTTAATTGGCCATAACTTTGTCACCAAGGATTTTCCAGAAGTTTTCAATTGAGTAGAAGATCTGGACTCCGGGCTGGGGCCATTTAATTGATTTAATGTTTTATGTTTCAGGGAAATGCTTTACCTGTTTTGCTGTGTGACAGGGGACATTGCCCTGCATGAAATTTGCTGCTGATTGAGTGATGAATGCAAGAAAAGAGCCACGTATTGTGAAGAAGGTTCTGATCCACACTAGCATTAACTCTGCATGTAGCTGTATGAGAGATACAACTCCTTCTTCAGAAAACATTCCAAAAACCATGACCTTAACTACACTGCCTCTCCCTGACTTCTTAACACACTTTGGGTTCAGTCATTCCACAGTTTGTTGATAAACATAATGATTTCCATCAGACCCAAATAAGTTGAACTTGCTTTCATCACTAAAATGAACTGTGGACACTTCTCTATCCACACAACATGCTCCTCACCAAAGAAGAGTTTAGCCTTGTGATTCTTTCCGCTAATGAGAGGTTTAATCACTGTAGAGTGGGCTTTCAGTCCAAATGCCCTTAAACGTTGTGACACTGTACAACAAGACAGATCCTTACCCTGTTCAGTGTTGAACTGCTGAGCAATTCTTGCTGTAGTGTTGGAATGATTACCCATGGAGATTCTCCACATTATCCTGTCCTCGCTTGCATTTGTCTTTCAAGGGAGACCAGACTTCTTGGGGGACTAGAAAGCATTTGTGATGTTATAATGATGAAATATTCTTTAAATCACAGACTTTCTCTTGCTATTGCTGATAGGGTCATCCCTTTGGTCTTCATCTAGACAATTTGCTGCTGAAGGGTTTCAGTCACTTTGGAATGGCACACTATTTTTGCAAAGTCAGTGCAAACTGGAAAGTTAGGCTGCCAGTTAGGTTTGTCGGATAATTAAAGAATTAGCACCAAGAGCCAGATTAACACCAATAACTTGCAGATATCTGAAAGTGTTCTCTAATTTTGATCAGTGTCTTTTTCATTTATCTGATTTACATTTATATTATGGGCTTTATAATAAATTAAATTTATGAAATAAGCAGAAAATCCTGCAAGTTTTCTCATGTTAAGATATAATCACATAGGACGACACAATGACTGCAACATTTAGGAAATTGTGTGTTGTTTTCTCATTATCATCTTTAGTGTATGTCTAATACCTAACTAAATGCATTAATATTTACATGATTTTATCACTAAATTCAACAGGAACAAACACTTTTGTATTGAAGTTTTCTCATAATGGACTCAAAGCGCAAATAATTATGAGTCAAGAAAAAGCATTAAAAATGATATATATATAAAATATGTATAAAGCAACATATCCCAATATTTCAATAACAACTAAATAAATGATATAATCAAAAATTATTTTCTACTTTGATAATTATTTGCACTTACTGGAAGTGTCTGATGGATTGGAGGGTGGAGGAAAGAATATATATATATATATACAGGAGCAATGCTGGTTATAGACAAAGGATCCGCAGCTCTCACTGACCAAAGAGAAGGGAACCTGGAGGAGAAGGAAGGAAGGTAATGATATCTATCTATCTATATATCTATCTATTTATCTATCTATCTATCGATCCCTCTGTCTGTCTATCTATCTTTCGATCTATCATTTATTTTTATTATTAGATCTCTATTTATTACAGAACAGCAAGATATTATATTGATATTATTACGGTCATGTTTTGTCTATTTATTATTTTCAGAGAGGGACAGGACCCTATAATCAGTGTGTGGAGAGGATTGTGCAGACAGATTCCCTTTCGTGCGTCTCCAGGTAGATATTGAGCTGATGGGTTTGGGTGTTATGTCTCGTGTGATGAGTGATAATGATATAACTGTAGTAAGTCATTCCACAGCAGAACATGACGTCTTTATCAGCGATGGGATCCTACTCTCCTTGGAGACATATTTGCATCTCATAATATAGGTAGATTTGTGGCCATTGTCCTTGCACTGCCATATAAAATAATAAAAAAATAATATTATTCTCTATATTTTCCTTATTGTGCTCAATGCTAATATTTCTAGATGCTGTCATCAAGAACTATACAGCGTGCCGCTCATCTTCCTCCAGCCGCCTTTATAATTTCCCCATAATACTGTGTAAGATGGAGATAAATGTGATTAATGTAATACAATACTTACCAGTCATCATCCTCTGCCGTTTCCAGCGCTGCTCCAGTCTACTCCACCATCATGTGACCGCAGTTCTGTCCTGCCGGATCACTCAGCCTCTTCTCTGTGGAGCAGAGGGCACTTTTCAGTGTCTGTCAATGAGACTCGGAACAGGGCAAGGAAAGTTGGAAACAGCAAAAGATGGAGACTGGAATGTAATGTCATATAATCTCTGCACACATTACTGATTGCTGACAGAGGGGACAGTAAAAGAAAAAAAATGGCAGAAATACGGCAGTGATCGTTAATAAAAGTAGACAACTTCTGATGCACAGAGACGATGATTACATGACAGTCTGTATTATTATTATTATTATTATTATTATTATTATTATTATTACTACTGTTATTATTATCATTTACTTTTCTTGTAGGTGAATCCTCAGGATGGATCCTGGTGATGATAATCTGACCACATATAATACAACTCAGGAATACTACAACTGGTAAGTTTATATTCCTAATTCTTCATTTCTCTGAGATATCAGTGCAGACTCTATTCACATCTATATCCGAGCCTCCGCCCCGATTACATCAATATTCATAGGGATACATCTGCTCCACCTGCAGCGCCATTATTCCTACCATAACCCACAAAACCCCTCTACACATCAGTGTCGTCCATCAGGCGTCAGTGGCGTCTGTTGTGCAGAGAATTCGGCTCTGTATTGTGGCTCCTGTATGATAACACAGTTGGGACCGGAGTCGGACATAGACTTTCTCACTGCATTCATTTATTGGGAAGAGACACAAGTACAGAGCAGGTTTTATTCAATTTTATTTTTTCGTTTAGCAAAAATAATGTATAGAAAGCAGCAGACATGCCCAGATATGTTAAACCCACATCTAATCAAGTCTGTCTCATCTGAATATGTACTTACTAACATGAGTTAGATCTTCTCTTTATTGGGGGTTATCTGTTTAAAATAATAAAAGGGGAGACCTGTCAATCACCAGTAGCAGCTTTGGGAACAGCCGGTGGGAGGCAGCACTGGACTAATCTCGTCTCCATCTTTGATCTTGTATCTCTACTTTCTCTCAAATGCCGGAGAGTATCAGAACAATATAGATATCTGTAATCTGTAATCACACAGCCGGCTGTTCTCTTCTGCTCATGGTTTATGCAGCATGAATCCTCAGACAGGTTCCCTTGATGACCATACAATACTTACATTTTGGGGAAAGTTAAGGATGGAAATATCTGTAAGTACGAGCCATTGTAAGATGCAGCTCCCCATGATAAAGGCAGAGGCAGCAAAATACTGATGAGACACCTACTCACAACCATCAATTCTTGGAGGAGGGGGCCTGCTAGTATCACCACCGCCGCAACTGCCATTGCCACCGCACATTACGCTTCCCCTTGGCATCCTCTGCAGGCGCTTCCTTCTACCTTGTTCCACTTTCACACGACCACTCTGACTATGTTCTGCAAAATGTGAAGACCCTTGTCAAAACTTTCTGAGACGGTCGTCAGTGTGACCCGCAGAATCTGGTATTTTTGCGTAACGCAACTACCTTGAAAAAGGCGTAAAAGCCGAAACGTTGGTGTTGCTCTGGTCAAGGTCCGCTTTTTGCAGTCTGTTAATAAATTCACTTGCATCAAACCAATCTTTGCCCTTATTTACTCTGAGTGCTTGGAAATATCTGTGAGTACGAGCCATTCTGTATCACTCTGATTTCTGGATATATGGCGTCTCACATAAGACATAAATTAAAAAATCATCACAGATAAAGAAGCCGCCATTACCAACTAAAGACCAGATCACCAATTCACTACATGATGCAGATCCCCATGATAAAGGCGGAGCAGCAAAATACTGATGAGACACCTACTCACAGCCATCAATTCATGGAGGAGGTGGCTTCTGGTATTACACATGCACACAGATGAAGTTTGCATACAACACCAGTTACACAGGTATATGTGATGCATGGTGTCCAGATTATGGCCTATTGATGACACCTATACTATAAGATCAGGCGAGTTGCCTAGCACTATATAAGTACACCCCACAAAGGCATACACCCCAATTCACCCAAACAATAATAGCATCCTGCACAAAGATGAAAGCTAAAATGTTGTATGTCCTGTGTGGTGCAATTATATAGCGCAGGGCAGCTGCCCGATCTAATAGTATGGGCGTCATCAATAGGCTGTGACCCAGACATTGTGCACCACACATACCTGTGTGACTGGTGTCCTACACAAACGTCCCCTGTGTGCATGACTAATAGTAGCAGCCACCTCCTCCATGAATTTATAGATTGTGAGTGGTTGTTCCATCAGTATTTTGCTGTCCCCATCGTTATTATGGGTCTGTTGCATCTTGTAGTGCATTTCTAATCTGGTCTTGTGTTAGCAATGGCGGCTTCTATATCTGTGATGTTCTCTGGATATTAAGTTATAGGAATTGCAATTTAACCCATAAACATGGCTGTGGTCACACTAACGTTATGTGCCATCAAGACTCGCTGTGTCCTAAATGTAGTGGGTCTTGACCTTCGGGGCCACGAGTATCCTCCACAGGAAACCGCAGCTGCTCGTACACATGATCAGAGTTCAGTACGCTGCAGTCTCTTGCTTGAGTTCTCCCTACGGGGGACGCATTCGAATCCGCAGCAAACAATTGACATGCTGCAGTCTGGAAAAAAACAAGAAATCCTGTCCACTGTGCTTGTACTGTACATTGCAGCGTCTTGGAAGCAGCTGAAGCATGCTACATTCAAAACACTGTAAACACTGATCGTGGGCACGCAGCCTAAAGCGGGCTTTACATGCTACGATATATCTAACGAGATGTCGGCGTGGTCACGTCGTAAGTGACGCACATTTGGCATCGTAGGTTATATCGTAGCGTGTGACAGCTATGAACGAGCAGAAATACTCACCTTCTCGTTCATCACTGACACATCGCTCAATTTCTAAAAATCGCACGTCCTGTTGTTCATCGTACCCGGGGCAGCACACATCGCTCCGTGTGACACCCCGGGAACGATGAACTGCAGCTTACCTGCGGCCGCTGGCAATGCTGAAGGAAGGAGGTGGGCGGGATGTTTACGTCCCGCTCATCTCCGCCCCTCCGCTTCCATTGGCCATCTGCTGTGTGACGTCGCTGTGACGCCGAACGTCCCTCCCCCTTCAGGAAGTGGATGTTCGCCACCCACCGTGAAGTCGTTTAGAAGGTAAGTGCGTGTGACGGGGGGTTACAACATTGTGCGACACGGGCAACAAATTGCCCGTGCCGCACAAACGATGGGGGCGGGTGCGATCGCACGAGAAATTGTAAGGTGTAAAGTAGCCTTTATGCTGCCCTATTCACCAATAAAAAACACTTCAAAGATATATCATTTTTTAAGAAATGAGATGAGGTGAAAGTTTATTACGACTTGAGGTCCATAGAATACATAATTATTTTCTAAAGTAAGGGAATGTCATAAAATAAAATTGTACTGTGTATATTTATACCTTAATATTGATTCCGCTGCTGCTCTGGTGCCGGCACTTTGTTGCTCTTGTTCGGCCTCATTCACACATCAGTATTTAAACTCGTACATGAAAAATGTTACCGGTGTCATCAGTGAGTCCATTTTTATCATCAATATGTCATAAATGTTTTTTGCAGATGATAAATAAACAAATAAATAAATAAATAAATTACAAAGCTTCTTCTATACCTTGTAATGTTAAGCTGGAGAGCACATGAACCGTACACTGATGCCATCCGTGTGCATGTGAACAGCAGTATAGAATACAATGTATGTGTTGTATCTGTGAAAAAAACAGATATAACACACCCGGGTCACACGAAAGTGTGAATGAGGCCTTAGGCTGTGTGCACACAATGAGTTTTTGATAAGTTTTTAACACTGCAAATTTTCTCTGCATCAAAAGCAAAACATGGTACAGTTCTGGAGTTTGTTTTATATTCAGCATAAAGTGACCTGCGTTGCGAGATTCCAAACCGAAACATGAGAATTTCTCTTGTGTGTTATGTGCTAAATTCACAATTAACAAAACGCATATATTGAAACACACCAAAACACATGTAAACTGCACATGATAATATCAATAAAGTTTTGTCAAAGTGAAATTCCAGGAAGAATCAAAAACATGGCAGCCTAACACCCCAAAAAGACAAAAATCACAGCATCAAAAACATGATAAAAACGCTCATAAACTAATTTAAATATTGGTTGGAGTTAAAAAATTTGCAAAATCAAAAACTTACCAAAAGCTCATTATGAGGAAGTAGCTTTAAGGTCTTATGATTTGAGACACTGATTGGTTGGAGAATTTATGTGAAGTGAGGCGCATCACCACTAGTGATGAGCGAGTGTAATCGTTACTATTTGTATTTGCACGGATAGGACGGTGTTCAGGTTACTCGTTACATTGCAAGTTTTTGTATATTGTATTAAAATGTCCCGCCCAGAAGGTTGGGCACCTGATTTGCAGCCACTAAACATGCTGAGCTTCTTAACCAATCACAGTAATGTTGCAGTCATCTTGGTGGGGGCATTACCGTGATTGGCTGGCCATGCAGCATCATAGGGTCACTCACATTGTTCCAGGATAAATTAATTCTCTCTCGCTGTCCTTCTGTCTCTGCCTCTTTCTCAGCGCTTCATACTCACCGATCACCGGCGTGGCACGGCTGTCACACTGCTTCTGCAGCCTCTCATTCTTCTTCCCTGCCCGATTTTTGGGGTGTTTGTGTTTATTTACTTTCACTGACAGATTAATGAAGGGGATGTCTCATAGATGCCTGCCATGACTAATCTAGGATTTAGTAGCTTCTCTGGGCTGCCATTAACTCCCTAATTACCCCGAATGCCACTGCACCAGGGCAGTCGGGAAGAGCTGGGTAAAGTGTCGGGACTGTCACATCTAATGGATGCAGCAAATCCAGGCAGCTGCTGGCTGAGAATACCAGCCCGCAGCTGTGGGACTATATATTGGCTGGGTAGCAAAATTGGGGGAGACCGCACGCTGTTTTTTTCATTATTTATTTATTTTTTTACTGTACAAAATAGACCCTCCCACTGGTGTCTGTGATTGGTTCCAGTGAGACAGATGTTACCCAGCGTGGGGGCGGGTCTGGTCAGGAGAAGCAGTGAATATGTATGAGAATAATGAGTGTGTGCAGTGAATATGTATGAGCCTATTGAGTGGGTAGGGAAGAAAAATGAGAGGCCGCAGGAGCAGTGTGACAGCCGCACCATGCAGGGGATCGATGAGTATGAACCACTGGGAGAGATTGAGGTAGAGAGAGAGAGAATAAGTAGCATAATACTGTGACATCCTTATTCCCAGAAATCATATATGAGTCAGAAATGCATGCAGGCATATCCTCCAGACTCTCCACATTCAGTTTTATCACTTTCCCATCCATTTCAGCCTTTTCCTCAAGCCCCAGACCTCTTTGTTGGGTCCAGCAGAAAATTACTCGCATTTCCCATTGACTTGCATTGCACTTGCTATTTGGAACGAATACACTAACTATGAGTGAAAAAAATGTTTTTGTGTTATCATTCATATTCTCTGAAAAAAGGCCAAGAAATAAAAAAAAATGTATGTAACCTTTTGAGCACTTAGTCATTTAGCTTTCTCACTTTCCTGGCAAAGCTGAACCTATAATAAAATTTAGAAAAATTAAGTAATTCTTGAGTATATCACTCAATGGAACTCATAAGCATGAAATCAGCTGTATGTCATAGCATATTTATGGATGTCATAGCACTTTTATTTAGATACAGTAGCACCTAATATATACAGGTGCATCTCAATATATTAGAATATCATCAAAAGTTGATTTATTTTGGTGATTCAATACAAAAAGGAAATGCATATAATATATAGTCATTACACACAGAGTGATCTGTGTCAAGTGTTTATTTCTTTTAATATTGTAGATTATGGTTTACAGCCAATGAAAACTCAAAAGTCATTATTTCATAAAATTACAATAATTACCACAAAACCCCTGTAAATGCTTCCTAAGCATTTAAAATGGTCCGTTAGTCTGGTTCAGTAGGCTACTCAATCATGGGGAAGACTGCTGACTTAACAGATGTCCAGAAGGCAGTCACTGACACACTCCACAAGGAGGGTAAGCCACAAAAGGTCATTGCCAAAGAAGCTGGCTGTTCACAGAGTGCTGTATCCAAGCATTAGAGATGAGCGAACCGGCCACGGTTCGGCTCGAGTTCGGTTTGCCGAACAGAGGTCTGCTTCGAGTTTGGTTTGGCGAATCGGTTCGGCGAACCACTCGAACCCCATAGGAAACAATGGGAGGCAATAACAAACACATAAAAATGCATTATAAATGTACACATACAGTTAATAAACATTGCCATAACACTTACCTGTCCCCGGGATGCGTCCTGCACTCTGTCTCCTGCCGCTATTCCTCCCGATAATCGCTGCGTCCTCCTGCCAACCAGCAGTGATGCAGGACCTACGTGACGTCATCAAAATAGCATGTGACCAGTCACGTGTCTGTTATCTCATTGGCTACAGAGTGGTCACATGACTATGACGCCTCATGCTAGGACCTGTCATTGCATCTCTCTGTTACACGGTGCACGTTTGTGTATCGCCGTGTACCAGCGACATGCTCTAGCTCGACTCCCCGCTCTGCTTCCCCGTTCCCTTAAGGTACCGTCACACTAAGCGACGCTCCAGCAATCCCACCAGCAACCTGACCTGGCAGGGATCGCTGGAGCGTCGCTACACGGGTTGCTGGTGAGCTGTCACACAGGCAGATCTCACCAGCAACCAGTGACCAGCCCCCAGCCAGCAGCGCCGCGTGGAAGCGATGCTGCGCCTGGTAACTAAGGTAAATATCGGGTAACCAACCCGATATTTACCTTGGTTACCAGCGCACACCGCTTAGCGCTGGCTCCCTGCACTCCTAGCCAGAGTACACATTAATTAATTAGTTTTACCCGATGTGTAGTCTGGCTATGTGTGCAGGGAGCAGGGAGCTGGCACTGGCAGCGTGAAAGCGGCGGATGCTGGTAACGAAGGTAAATATCAGGTAACCAAGGAAAGGGCTTCTTGGTTACCCGATGTTTACCGTAGTTACCAGCATCTGCAGAAGCCGGCTCCTGACCAGCTGACACAGCCGGTCAATAACGGAGATCACCGTTGCCATAGCAACGCGCTTGGTAGCGGTGACGGGGACGTCCTGCTACCAGCACGCAGCGGCACCGGAATCACGTACGGAGCACAGAGTCCTTTCTCCCATGCACTGCTGTCTGATGGAGCAGACAGAGCTGCATGTGTTGAAGGGGAAAGAAGACAGAAGAGCAGGATCGTGGAGGGCTGAGAGGGGGTAATAAAGATGGATTCTCTAATGTGTCTGTGTATTTATTTCTAATAAAGTATTTTTTTTCTGTGTGGTCTTTTTTTTAACCCTTTATTGGAGATTCTTAATGGCCGGGTCAAATGTGCCTGACATTAAGAATCTCTGGCTTAATACTAGCTAGTAAAACAAAGCCAGTATTAACCCATGATTACCCAACAAGCCACCCGGCTTCTGGGCTGTTGGAAGAGTTGGATACAGCGCCAGATGATGGCGCTTCTATGAAAGCGCCATTTTCTGGGGCGGCTGCGGACTGCAATTCACAGCAGGGGGGCCCAGAAACCTCGGGCTAACCTGTGCTGCGGATCCAATCCCCAGCTGCCTAGTTAAACCCGGCTGGACACAAAAATGGGGCGAAGCCTACGTCGTTTTTTTTTTTTAATTATATCATAAAATTCATGAATTAAGTAAAAAAAAGGGCTTCCCTATATTTGTAGTTCCCAGCCGGGTACAAATAGGCAGCTGGGGTTTGGGGGCAGCTGTACCTGCCTGCTGTACCTGGCTAGCATACAAAAATATGGCGAAGCGCACGTAATTTTTTTTGTAGTTTTTTGGCAAAAAAAATAAAAAAAATGCTTCCCTGGATTTTCCATTGCCAGTGAAGGTAACACCAAGCAGTGGGGGTTAGCAGCCAGTAACTGCTTGAATTACCCTTAGCAAGCAATACAAAAAATGCAGTGGGAACCCATATATATTTTTTTAATTATTTATTTAAATAACTAAAAACAAAAAGGGCTTCCCTGTATTTTGATTGCTGGACATGACAGTGCTGTAAAAATAAATCTTTAAAAAAATGACGTAGCGCTTAGCGGTATTTTTGATTCTCAGTGCAGATAAAGCAGACAGCTATGGGTTGCACCCCCATCTGCCTGGCGTTACTTTGGCTGGCAATCAAAATACAGGGAACCCCATTAATTTTTTCTATTTAAAAAATAGTTAAAAAAAATGACATTGGGTCCCCCCGTTTTTGATAGCCATCTAGGGTAAAGCAGACGGCTGTAGCCTGAAAACCACAGCTGGCAGCTTTACCGTGGTTGGGGATACAATATGGAGGTCACCTCAGGCTCTTTTTTTATAATTACTTTATAAATATTAATAATTACAAAAAAAATGTAGGGTCCCCCCCAAATTGGATCACCAGCCAAGGTAAAGCGGATAGCTGTGGTCTGGTATTCTCAGGGTGGGAAGGTCCATAGTTATTGGGCCTTCACAGCCTAAAAATAGCAGGCCGAAGGCACCCCAGGCGTGTCGCATCCACTAGATGTGCCAATCCTGGTGCTTCACCCCAGCTCATCCCGTGCCGTGGTGCAGTGGCAAACGGGGTAATAAATGGGGTTGATACTAGCTGTAAAGTCACCTGACATCAAGCCCAGCAGTTTGTGATGTCATGGCATCTATCAGATACCCGACATCACAAACTGTCAGCACTAACAAAAAAAACAGACAAAAAAAATTTATTTGAAAAAACACTTTCCAAAACATTCCCTCTTTCACCAATTTATTGTAATAAAAAAAATAAGGGGGTCCCACGACAACTCTGGACCGTCTAGAATATGGGGGGAGACACTCAGGGAACGTATCCCCCATTTTCTAGGAGTGCAGACCCTCCATGTGAGGAGTGTGGGTGCAATGAATCTGCACTCACTCTCCCCCGGGTTCACAGCAGCAGAGTCCATGTCGTAACAGTTGCTACCAAAGCTGCAATGCCCTGCTCATGAGGTAAGGGCATGCCTAATTAGGAGAACTATTCTACATTTCCAAATATTATTATTAGCTGATAATTTTGCTATTCCACCTACTATATATTGGGGATAGGATCTTGGAGATGGAATACCCCTTTAAGTCCAGTTATCCAGCTGAATGAATACTAAACAACAGAGCTCGCTATTTAGACGTGTTTTCTTGTGGCGTATAACGGACTCTCATGTTTGGTAGTCATTCAGCAGGGCAACTATAAAATCAAATACCTCCATTTGGAAATGTAATATAGCTCTCCTAATCAACTATGTTCCTTACCTCATGAGGAGGCATTGCAGTAATAATAATTTATTCATTTATATAGCGCTATTAATTCCATAGCGCTTTGCATACATTGGGAACACTGTCCCCATTGGGGCTCACAATCTAAATTCCCTATCTGTATGTCTTTGCAGTGTGGGAGGAAACCAGAGTACCCGGAGAAAACCCACACAAACACGGGGAGCACGGGGAGAACATACAAACTCTTTGCAGATGGTGTCCTTGTTGGGAATTGAACCCAGGACCTGAGCGCTGCAAGACTGCAGTGCTAACCGCTGAGCCACCGTGCCGCCCATTCAGTTTACAGATGCATAACCACCACTTACTGTGTCTGAACACAGGAAGCTGAGCTGACAGCCACTCTGTGCATGCGGCAGCGTCTATTGTGAAGGAGAGGGCTGTGGGGGATCAACGCTGCACAGGTACCGTGGGACACCGGGGAACACCAGTGGGGTTATAGGGGGTGACCTGGCAGGGCCAGGGGAGGAGTTTTCAGAGGAGTAGGGTGAATGCGGCCGGGCGCGCTGCTGTGTGCGTGGCCATCTTGGATTTCCGGGAGGGGGTCAGAAGGGGCACTTTGGCGACACCGGGAGACCGGAGGGGACCGGGGAGGAGATTTATCATGTTTGTTCATGCAATGGGAGATAAATAATTTTATCTATACCAGTGATCACGTGAGCGGGGACCGGAAAAAACGTCCTGAATCATGATCTCCAGGGTCTCAGCTAGCCCTGAAACCCCGGAGATTTTCTGACGCTGGGGGACGCTATTTACTTATTTCTGCCTGCTGTTTATAAACGGCAGATCAGAATAAGGCTACATTAACACGACCGATCCATTTTTGCGGTCCGCAAATAACAGTCCGTTTTTTTCACGGGTGCATACGTGTGGCATCCGTTTCCGTTCCGTAGACGGTCTGTATGTCATCTGTTTGTCATCCGTGTGCCTTCTGTTTTTTTTGCGTACTGCAAAAAAACTGAAGGAGGGAAAATACATAAATTTACCCAGGATCCATAGCTTCAAACTACATGAGGCGGTCACATGTTCACTCCAGTGCCATTTTCTACTGCTTTTCACAGCGTAGAGCGCTCTGGTGATTTTCTTGTGCTTGTACACTTCATATCAGTCTCTTCTGTCATTATAATAGCAGAAAGACACATAATATCCCACTCTCCTGCATTTTGTAATTTTGCACCCTTTGGTGCCTTTCATGTGGCACTAAGGGGTGCTTAGCCTTGTATTTAGCCAAAAAAATGAAAAAAAATGACGTGGGGTTCCCCCTATTTTTGTATCCAGCTAGGGTAAAGCAGACGGCTGTAGCCTGCAGACCACAGCTGGCAGCTTCACCTTGGCTGGTAATCCAAAACTGAGGGCCCCCCATGCTGTCATTTTAAATTAAATAAATAATTTAAAAAAAAACACGTCTGGGTCCCCCCAAAATTGGATCACCAGCCAAGGTAAAGCAGACAGCTGGGGTCTGATATTCTCAGACTAGGGAGGTCCATGGTTATTGGACTCTCCACAGCCTAAAAATAGCAGGCCGCAGCCGCCCCAGAAGTGGCGCATCCATTAGATGCGCCAATCCTGGTGCTTCGCCCCAGCTCATCCCGTGCCCTGGTGCGGTGGCAAACGGGGTTATATATGGGGTTAATACCAGATGTGTAATTTCACCTGGCATCAAGCCCTGGGGTTAGTGATGTCACGCGTCTATCAGATACCCGACATCACAAACAAAGTTAGTAATAAAAAAAATAGACGACAAACACATTTTTATTTGAAAAAACACTCCCCAACGCATTCCATCTTTCACCAATTTATTAGAAAGAAAAACAAATCCAGGTCTGCTGTAATCCAAGCGGTTACCATGACGATCCACACTGTCCCAGTCAATGAAGAGCAAGATGTTCCCCATTGGCTGGGAGAGCAATGCAGTGACCGGAGCTAACATCAATAGGTCAGCCCAGGTCACTGCAGGGGATGACAAGTGCTGCTGTCAGGAGCGAGGTACATTACCTGTGCTGATCTCCGGCACTGCTGACAGCACCTGTCATTGACTTCAATGACCTTCACAGCCAAGTATCGCGAGAGCCTGTGACGTCACCGCTATTGACAGTCTCGGGTCGGAAGCGAGAGAAGTTGATGTAACAAGCGGCGGCCATGGAGGACAGTGACAGCGCTGCGGTTGGGAGGGCGGGACTTCATCATTGCAGATAAGCCAAGCACGGCCATGTGTGCGGAGTGCGAGGTGGGTGGAGGAGCTAGCGGGGTAATGTGTGCAGAGTGCCAGGTGGGCGGAGCCTAGCGGGGTAATGTGTGCCGAGTGCGAGGTGGGCAGAGCCTAGTGGGGCCATGTGTGCAGAGTGCCAGGTGGGCGTAGCCTAGCAGGGTCACGTGTGCAGAGTGCCAGGTGGGCGGAGCCTAGCGGGGCCATGTGGCACTGAGGACGTCAGTGTCGTGGACTGCCAGGCTGGGGACAGGTGAGTGTGAGTGTGTGTGTGTGAGTGTGTGTGTGTGTGTGTACATGCCGCGTGCAGGAGGGGGAGGAGCGAGCTGAGCAGGGAAGTGTTGGCTCCCTGCACACGTAACCAGGATAAATATCGGTTTACCAACAAAAGCGCTTTGCTTTCTATACCCGATGTTTTTCTTGGTTACCAGCTTACCGCAGGCTGCCAGCTATGGCTCCCTGCACACTGTAGCTGTAAAAAGCCCTGCTTTTGCTGCTAGAACCGTTCTCGAACATAACTCGAACTGTCGAGCTTTTAGCAAAAAGCTCGAGTTCTAGTTCGATCTAGGACACCCCCTAAAATCACTCGAACCGCGAACTGGAGAACCGCGAACCGCGAACCGCGCTCAACTCTACCAAGCATATTAATGGAAAGTTGAGTGGAAGGAAAAAGTGTGGCAGAAGAAGGTGCACAAGCAATCAGGATAACTGCAGCCTTGACATGATTGTTAAGAAAAGGCCATTGAAGAAATTGGGGGAGATTCACAAGGAGTGGACGGTGCTGGAGTCAGTGCTTCAAGAACCACCACACACAGACGTATCCAGGACATGGGCTACAACTGTCACATTCCTTGTGACAAGCCACTCTTGACCAATAGACAACGCCAGAAGCATCTTACCTGGGCCAAGGAGAAAAAGAACAGGACTATTGCTCAATGGTCCAGGGGGTTGTTTTAAAATTAAAGTAAATTTTGCATTTCATTTGGAAATCGCGGTCCCAGAGTCTGGAGGAAGAGTGGAGAGGCCACAATCCAAGCTGCTGAGGTCAAGTGTGAAGTCTCCACAATCAGTGAGGGTTTGGGGAGCCATGTCATCTGCTGGTGTAGCTCCACTGTGTTTTATCAAGACCAAAGTCAGCACAGCCGTCTACCAGGAAATTTTACAGGACTTCATGCTTCCCTCTGCCAACAAGCTTTTTGCAGATGTAAATTTCCTTTTCCAGCAGGACATGGCACCTGTTTTCACTGCTACAAGTAACAGTACTTTGTTTACTAACCACAGTATCAATGTGTTTGATTGGCCAGCAAACTCACCTGACCTAAACCCCATAGAGAATCTATGAGAGACACCAGAGCCAACAATGCAGATGAGCTGAAGGCGGCTATCAAAGCAACCTGGGCTTCCATAACACCTCAGCAGTGCCACAGGCTGATCACCTGCATGCCATGCCGCATTGATGCAGTAATTCACGCAAAAGGATCCCCGATCAAGTATTGAGGCATTTAATGTACAGACTTTTCATCTTTTCAGTAGGCGCCAACATTTCTGAGTTTAATATATTTTTTTCAGTTGGTTTTAGATAATATTCAAATTTTCTGAGATAATGACCTTTTTGTTTTATTGGCTGTAAGCCATAATCATCAACATTAACAGAAATAAACATTTGAAATAGATCTCTCTGTGTGTAATGACTCAATATAATATTTGCATTTCACTTTATCTATTGAATTACTGAAATAAATGAACTTTTTAATGATATTCTAATTTATTGAGATGCATTTGTACATGGTGTATACATGTGCACCCGTATATACTGTAGCACTAGCAATAAATCTGATCTACAAAAACAAACCAGTACTCTGGCCAGGTGGGTATAGTCTAGGCTAGGCCACTTTAAACCCCATCGGGTATATTCTGGCCTGGAGGAGTATAATCTGGCCTAGGTCAATTTATACCCTGTGGTACAGTTTGTTGTAGGCCATAATATACCAGGGATATAATCTGGCCTAGGCCACTTTAACCCCAGCTTTAGTCTGGTTAATGGTTAGTGAGGTTAATGTGGCCTATTATCCAACAAGGAAGGAAGAAAACTGACTGCATTCAGCTGCTGTGCGGGAAGATTTATTTAGGATTTTTCTCCATAAGTGCAGGTAAAAAAGCGGGAGGTGACCTGGATGCGAGTCCCTCCAGGAGGACGACGGCCGTTTCGCCTGTCAATCAGGCTTCTATGGGTCCACATGTGGAGGCGATCGTACACTCCTTAAATAGGGGAGTGCACCCAGGTCACATCACCACACATTAAAAACAGAGGAATCACCACAAGTCAGTGATTTGCATATATGCAATCAAATGCTCAACATTAAGAAAAAAAAAAAACGTGTTTACAAAGCATCACTGTACAAATTTAAAAACAACATGTCCAACAGAAAAAGGAACAAAGGGTTACATGGGCATAATACAATAACATATCATGATATACGAAATTTTATTTTTGCAGACTCAATTGTCTGCTTCAAAATTATTTATAAGAACACAGTTAAATCGTTGCGGTCATTCAGTCCCAGATTACCCTGTGCTCTAGGCTTGTCCGAAGAGTCAAGGCTAACTTAAGGACAACAAGGAAGGAGCTCCGGGAAGATCTCATGGCAGTGGGGACATTGGTTTCAGTCAATACGATAAGTAACGTACTCCACCGCAATGGTCTCCGTTCCAGACGAGCCCGTAAGGTACCTTTACTTTCAAAGCGTCATGTCAATGCTCGTCTACAGTTTGCTCATGATCACTTGGAGGACTCTGAGACAGACTGGTTCAAGGTTCTCTGGTCTGCTGAGACCAAGATCGAGATCTTTGGTGCCAACCACACACGTGACGTTTGGAGACTGGATGGCACTGCATACGACCCCAAGAATACCATCCCTACAGTCAAGCATGGTGGTGGCAGCATCATGCTGTGGGGCTGTTTCTCAGCCAAGGGGCCTGGCCATCTGGTCCGCATCCGTGGGAAGATGGATAGCACGGCCTACCTGGAGATTTTGGCCAAGAACCTCCGCTCCTCCATCAAGGATCTTAAGATGGGTCGTCATTTCATCTTCCAACAAGACAACGACTCAAAGCACACAGCCAAGAAAACCAAGGCCTGGTTCAAGAGGGACAAAATCAAGGTGTTGCAGTGGCCTGGTCAGTCTCCTGACCTTAACCCAATTGAAAACTTGTGGAAGGAGCTCAAGATTAAAGTGCACATGAGACACCCAAAGAACCTAGATAACTTGGAGAAGATCTGCATGGAGGAGTGGGCCAAGATAACTCCAGAGACCTGTGCCGGCCTGATCAGGTCTTATAAAAGATGATTACTAGCTGTTATTGCAAACAAGGGTTATTCCACAAAATATTAAACCTAGGGGTTGAATAATAATTGACCCACACTTTTATGTTGAAAATTTATTAAAATTTAACTGAGCAACATAACTTGTTGGTTTGTAAGATTTATGCATCTGTTAATAAATCCTGCTCTTGTTTGAAGATTGCAGGCTCTAACTTATTTGCATCTTATCAAACCTGCTAAATCTGCAGGGGGTTGAAGACTACTTGTAGGCACTGTAGAGGCCTTGATATATCCTAGCTTGGACAGGAATTTGAGTGAAGGAGAGTTGGCTGCAATAAAAACAATGCGCACGTGGGAGGACACGATATTCCGCCAAGCAGATGAAGGCGGTAATATCGTGTTACTGACACGTGCAGCATATGTTAAAGAATGCTTAAGACAACTACAGGACAGCTCCACATATACTCCCTTGCAGTCAAATCCCACAAATGAATATAAAAAACAACTCACGTTTGTTGGACAGATATGTGACACTGGGCTTTATCTCACGTACTCAGGCTGAAAAATTGATCCCAGCTTTTCCAACAAAACCCCACTGGTATTGCATACCAAAAATACATAAAAACAACAATAACCCACCACCTGGCCGTCCAATAGTGGCGGGGATCGGATCTTTGACTGAACCCCTGTCCCACTATTTGGATTGGCTTTTGAGGCCATTATTGAAAAAAATTCCCTCTTATGTTAAAGACAGCGGCGACTTTGTGTCATTGTTGAGAGGTTTTAATTGGCAGGATGGTTTCAGTTTAACATCCATTGACGTGGAAAGTTTATATACACGTATTCCACAGGTTTGGGGTATGCAGGCAGTGAGGGAAACCGTGGCCCGTTGTGGTAAAAGCCGTTTATTTTGTGAATTTGTGAATGAGGCCCTGGAATTTGTGCTGTCTAAAAACGCCTTCATGTTCCTTGAAAAATGGTACGTTCAGTGCGGGGGTACCGCTATGGGTACCCCCATATCTTGTGCCATGGCTAATATCTTTTTGGGATTTTTTGAAAGTGTGTACGTTTTCAGCAGCACAAACCCCTTCCTAAAACATATTAAATTGTATTTAAGATATGTGGACGATGTGTTCATGGTGTGGGATGGAACTGAGAAGGATTTCTCAGGTTTTGTCACTCACCTGAACAACGTTAACACCATGAACATGCCTCTCACTTCTTTGTTTGGAGGGAGTACAATTACTTTTTTGGATATAGAGGTGGAGATAAAAGAGGGGACGATATCGACCAAAGTGTATAGAAAACCGACAGTCTCCTACTCCCTCTTACATTACCAGAGTGCCCACCCCATTCACACGAAGACGGCTTTACCTTATTCCCAATTTTTGAGATTAAAAAGGATCAATAATAACAGGGAGTCCTTTGAGGAACAAGCTAGAAATTTAAAATCAAGGCTATTAATACGGGGGTACCCTAATACAGTAGTTGATTCAGCCTATAAGAGAACTTTAGTTGAGGAGCTGGAGGAGCCCTTGGTTACGCATGTCTGTACTCCAGGACAGGATGAGGTGAAAGTAAAAAAGAGAAGAAAGAGAAAAAATACTGAAAATAGATTTGTGTTCAGTTTTAAATTCGGCCCCCTGGATAACGCAATAAGAAAAGCTATAAATAGAAATTGGCACATTCTTGCAAATGATTCCGATTTGAAAAAAATGACAGATGCAGGACCCTTAGTTTCCTATAGACGATGTAACAATCTGAGAGACCTGCTGGTGAGGAATAGGTTAACTTGTTCATCCACGGGGTTAGAAAAATGCTCCCCAGTAGGGAATTACCGCTGTGGTCAATGCAAGTTTTGTAGCTTGCACATCACCGGCACCTCTCTCCGGATTGGTTCCTATTCACACCAGGTCAAGCAGTTCATATCTTGCAAAACGAAGTACGTTGTGTACATTATATATTGCCCATGTGGAAGATTCTACATTGGGAAAACAATCAGATGTATGTACATACGCTTTAGGGAACATTATAAATCCATCGCCACTGGGAAGGGTTCCCGAGATTAATAGAACATATATGTACAGCACATGAAGGTAACCCTGATACCCTGCGATTTGCGGGTTTAGTTCAGATCTCCTTGCCCCCCCCCCCAAGGGGGCGATCTCCAAAAATTATTGTTGCAAAAGGAGGCTAAATTAATAATAAAATTTGGAGCACAGGGTAATCTGGGACTGAATGACCGCAACGATTTAACTGTGTTCTTATAAATAATTTTGAAGCAGACAATTGAGTCTGCAAAAAAAAAAATTCGTATATCATGATATGTTATTGTATTATGCCCATGCAACCCTTTGTTCCTTTTTCTGTTGGACATGTTGCTTTTAAATTTGTCCAGTGATGCTTTGTAAACATGTTTTTTGTTTTTTTTTAATGTTGAGCATTTGATTGCATATATGCAAATCACTGACTTGTGGTGATTCCTCTGTTTTTAATGTGTGGTGATGTGACCTGGGTGCACTCCCCTATTTAAGGAGTGTACGATCGCCTCCACATGTGGACCTGTAGAAGCCTGATTGACAGGCGAAACGGCCGTCATCCTCCTGGAGGGACTCACATCCAGGTCACCTCCCACTTTTTTACCTGCACTTATGGAGAAAAATCCTAAATAAATCTTCCGGCACAGCAGCTGAATGCAGTCAGTTTTCTTCCTTCCTTGTTGGATGACTGAGATTTATCTTCTTTTCTGACGTGCACGCTGCACTCGGAGCTTACTAAGCGCTACAACCCCATCCTCTGCACGTGTGTGAAAAAAACCACAAGGTAACCTGAGGGCAGGCGGTGCAGGACTTTTACTCTATTTGCAGTATATAATGTGGCCTATTACATTTGATTCATTCATAAATGAAGATTCTTCAAAAACATTAGTGCGTGCCCTCATCATTTCCTGCCTTGACTAGTGCAACCTCGTGCTCTATGACACTCTTGTACCCCTTCAACCTATTCTAAACTCTACTCCAACAGTAATCCACCTGTCCCACTGCTATTTCCCAGCCTTTTTCTTTGCCGTTCCCGTCACTGGCTTCCCAATGTTCAAAGACTGCAGTTCAAAACCCTAACCATGATATACAAAGCTATCCAAAACCTGTCTGCTCCATATATCAGTGACCTAGTCTTTTGGGACTGCTCAAAACCAAAAATACACAAAAGATCTTCTTTCCTCACATCTAATCTCTTCTTCCCACAATTACATACACTTCTCCCATGCTTTCTACATAATCTGGAACACTCTAGCCCAAAACATCAGACTTTCATCTACCCTGGAAACCGTCAAAAGGAGTCTGAAGGCCTACTTCTTCCAAGCCTACAAGGTGCAGTAATCCTCAGTTACTTTATGACTCACTCCACAATTTTATCAAGTGGATTGACGGAGCCACAAGACTGACACATGTCCCCAGGACTGTGCGGCCGCAGTAGCTTTGTGTTGCTGTAGCCATGCAACTGCAGAAACTTTGGCTCTATGCAGCCGTAGTAGTATAATTGGCTGTGCGGACTCAGCAACAGCAGTTGTGGAATGTGGCATCAAGAGTTCTTGCTCAGACATTGTCTGAATTGCGCAGCTGCAGATTAGTGCTCATGACCTACCCTCCATGTCACACACTCACACAACTGAGCTAAATGCTTTGAATATCTGAGTATGCATGCATGTATTACGCACCTGGTAAAGTTCATGTTTTTGTTCTTTGTACATATATAAAGCATTCTCTGACCACAGCCATTCTTCCGACCCTGCAGGTGGCGATACTTGTAGGGTGATTCTCCTCCCCATTATAATCCTGCAAGCTCTGGCTCACACTTCTTCGGCCTCCTATTCTGCCGTTGGTTTGGTGTGCCACCCACCCTCTTGTCTTTCTTCCATATTGTAGCCACACTCTTCTATGCTTTGCTTGTTCATTTATTACTTTACATTTTGTTGCACTTGTTCTTCTATCTCTCCTTTTTATTGCTCCACTATTTCTATAATAATTTTGTTGCTGCCTCATAAATATCTTCAACTTCAAGAGGTGAAAGCTGATAACATTTTGTTACTTCTAATCCTAATGCATGTCTAACCACACTTTATACCTATCACCTTTATGACTGCACGTAGATACTGATGATAATTTTCTGATCTGTGTAATTATACTGTATTCATACACTTTATTATTGTAGTAACCTATTTCCATACAGGTGTTTTACATTCCCTCCTTTATTATAACATCTACAGCATATTGTGACTGAATTGTATTTTATTGTCATTTTCATGCTGAATAGCCATTGTAAATTAGCATTCTCTACATCGCTTATTTCATATGTAAGTCTTTCCCTGGTAGTGATGGGCGATCCCGATCTGTAAGGACTGGGGATCGTACCGATCATATAGGGATCATGCACACGATCCTGATCACGAGCTGTCCTGGGGAGTTCGTGTTACAGTTCAGGTACAGATCGGGTCCAGGGGCTATAAAAAAACACATTATTGTAAACATTATGATTATACTTTCATGAATTTCATGAACTAATTAAAAAAAAACTAAGTGGCTTTGTTCAATTTTTGTGTCCGGCCGGGTACAACTAGGCAGCTGGAGATTGGAATCCGCAGTGCAGGGTGACCCATGCTTTCTGCCCCCGCTGTGAAATACAGTCCACAGCCGCCCCAGAAAATGGCGCTTTCATAGAAGCGCTATCTTCTGACGTTGTATCCAACTCTCCAAGCAGCTCTGGTGCCGGGTGGCTCGCTGGGTAATAAGGGGTTATTACCAGCTTTGTTTTACCAGCTGGTATTAAGCCTGAAATTTTTAATTTCAGACCAAGTTTGACCCGGCCATTAAGAATCTCCAATAAAGGGTTAAAAGAAGACACCACACAGAGAAAAATAATATATTAGAAATAAATACACAGACACACTTAGGAACTCCATCTTTATTACTCCCTCTCACTCCTCCACGATCATGATCTTCTGTCTTCTTTCTTCTGTCTTCTTTCTTCTGTCTTTTGTCACTGATCTAGCTCTGCTACATCAGAAAGCACGGAATGCTTCTGCTCCCCGTGCTGTGTAATTACTCAATGAGTGAGCCGAGACTGCGTGTTAGTAAGCATTGTCATAGTAACCTAACATTACAATAGCAATGGTGATCTCCGATCACCTGATTTCCGACACCGCTATTCACCGGCAGTGGCATTACAGTGTGTGGCAGCCAATCCCTGCATGTGGGCTGACTCTGTAAAGAGCGCCAATATGCAGGGAGGAGGAGCCGAGCATGTGCTTGAGCATCTTGCCGGTACTCTGTGCTCAACGAGTATCTCGAGTACTGAGATTACTGAGATACTCGGGCGAGCACCGAGTACTAGCGAGCATGCTCGCCCATCCTTATTCACTGACACTACAGGACCTTGCGTGACGTCATACCCATGTGACCAGTCCATAACCAACGAGGTAATGCAAAATTCACATCTGATTGGTCACATGGCTATGACATCACGGAAGGTCCTTTATTCAGTGCTGGTTACCGGGCAGCACAGTGATGATCAGACTCGGAAACAGCAGTGGCAGGAAACAGTCTGCAGGACGTGTTGCAGAACCTGTAAGTATAATGACAAAGTTTATTATTAACTATATTCTTTATTTTACAGCCTTCCCCCATCCCATAACTGTAAAGTCCAAGATCGTCGATCGGACGCAAGATCATATTATCTCAATCCGGATCTTTACAAAACGATCGGGCGAGTCTCCCCAACCCCATCCATTGGAGAGATCGCCCATCGCTATTCCCTGATTCATTGAGGGTTACGGTTCTATAGGAATCCGTTAATGGGTTTCTTGTAGCCTATGTGCATTTTCTTTAATTGTTCATAATTTATTTTTAGGGTTTTTTTCTTCATGTTGATAAAGTATAATATATTGTAATGCTCCCAGTACTCTGTGCTTACTTTCTCTTCTCTGCTTAGCAGTAATGTAAAGGTGCAGCTCCACTAGGGCAGGGTCAGGGCCGCCGGCTGCTTCTGCATCACTGTTCCTTGTATCACGTCTGCAGTCACAGCACAAACTCACATTACAGATTGTGATGAGACCACAAGTGATTGTATTCACAGTACAGTGCGGCTGAAGCATCTGGCCCTGAAGAGTTACTAGTAGACCGGTCCGGGGGGGCATCTCTTCTTCTAGCCCCCCTCCAACCTGGCCAAGGCCGCCCCAGCAAGGCAGACATTTATGAAAACTTTATTATTATTATTTATTTATTATTATTGTAAACTTTCCTAATGTCTACTCTATCCTGTCTCCTCAGGTCTTCTGACAATTATGACTTTTATAAATATTACCATAACATTGCACAGAAGATATCAATTCCAGTATTCAGCATTGTTTTTGCTCTCGGGGTTATCGGTAATGGATTAGTCATCTGGATTGCCGGATTCAGGATGACGAAGACGGTTAGTGCCGTATGGTTCCTCCACCTGGCCATCGCGGACTTCCTGTGCTGTGCGTCTCTGCCTCTGAGAATTGCTGAGTGGGCTGCACTTTTCTCCGACAGCTACTTCCCAAGTTTTGCAAATTGCACAGCGAACATTGTTCTGTTTAATCTAAACATGACCGCCAGTGTTCTCCTCCTGACGGCCATGAGTATTGACCGCTGGGTGTCCGTCATGTGGCCATTCTGGGCCAAATTTAATAGAACCTGTAATGTGGTGAGAATCTGTGCAGCGATCATCTGGGGGCTGAGCCTCATTGTGGCGGGTGTACTGTATTACGTATATAGATACCGTGTAGGTGTTGTACATGAATGGTGTCTATTTCATCATTACATAACTCCTTTTAACCCAATGTTAAATGAGACCATGCAGCTGATCAGATTCGTTATACTGTGTGTGATCCCTTTTCTCATCATCATCACCTCTTATGTCACCATTTTCTACAAGATTAAAAAAAGTAAGAGACCCCAGAGATCTCAGAGATCCTCCAGGATCATCACCGCTGTTATATCGTGTTTCTTCATCTGCTGGTTTCCATATTACATCTGGCCAATTATAGACTGGTATTATGATGTACATCTCCTTTTTTCTTTTATTCTACACTTGATTGTTACCACCCTGGCTTGTCTGAACAGCTGCATGAATCCAATCATTTATGTGTTTATGGGACCGGGTTTCCGACAAGGTTTCTTCAGATCCGTCCCCGCCAGGGTAGAAAGAGCCTTAAGTGATCCTCCTAATGATCTGTGCAGAGAAGGAGAAGATGCAGGAAATACTCGCTCTACTGGTGTGTAATATATATTGCTGTTATCTCCCGTATAAGACACCTATTAACCCCTTGAAGATTTGGCCATTTATTTTTTCACTTTCTTTCCTTCCTCCTCTCATTCATGAACCAGAACATTGTATTTTCCATCCTCACAACCTAATGAGGGATTGATTTTTGCAGGATACTTTCTCATTTTTAAAGTCATCCTTCATTATTATATAATGTGCTGAAAATGGGTGAATATAAACCTTAAGTGAAGTGAAATGGTAAAAAAAAAATCCGCATTCCACCATATTTCTTTGGGTTTAGTTTTTAATGCATTTTTACGCAGCATCAATATAAAAAATTTCAAATTATCAAAATTCATTGTAGCAAATCGAGTGCCACCTCAGGCAAACCATTGCCATGCACACTCAGCAAATAGACAGAACCGGAGAACGAGAGTGTTGAACGCAAATAGGTCAAAAGTTTATTAGAAAATGAAGATCATACACAAGGGTCAGCAGAAAACCGTGCAAGGTTAAATTGCATGAAAGGGTTGCGACAGAATGGACAAAGAATACCCATGGACGGGACCTCAAATAGAAATATTCATAGCAATGCACCAGTGAAAAATATGAAAAATACCAAGTTTTTTTTGGGAACAAACTACATAATGTAAAGTGCCTGGTGCAAGATGATACGCCATTGTCACGATGGATGCTATATACATCAGTGGTATTATATACAAACAAATGGTGTATAGGTAACATAGCTCAATGACTGATTGTTCTCAGTGAGAGAAACAAAATTATAATCTTGTTGGGATACCTTGTCCATTGTCCATTGTCTACAGCCAGGCCCTTCGATAAAATCATATCTGTTCCAGCCCTGCAGACGGGGATGAACACTTAACCCATCTTCTAAACCAAGGCTACCCCCCCACCTCCATAGATGATCAGATCATTAGAGCAACGCACAACACAGGAAATATAGCTCAAAAGACCAAAATTGGGTTTGGCTATAGCACAAATCGCACAGAAGGTAATATACCTATGTACCTCCTGATGATACTCCCTTGTCACCTTCTGTGCGATTTGTGCTATGGCCGAACCCAATCTTGGTCTTTTGAGCTATATTACCTATACACCACTTGCTTGTATATAATACCACTGATGTATATTGTATCCATCGTTCCAATGGGGTATTATCTTGCACTAGGCACTTTATATTATGTATTTTGTTCCCAATAACAACTTGGTCTTTTTCATATTTTTCACTGGTGCCTTGCTATGAATATTTCTATTTGAGGTATTCTTTGTCCATTCTGTCACAACCCTTTCATGCATTTTATCCTTGCACGGTTTTCTGCTGACATAGTTACATAGTTACATAGTTACTAAGGTTGAAAAAAGACCTAGGTCCATCCAGTTCAACCTTCCTCCACCAGTTCTACATTTGGTCACTAAGTCAATTATAACCAACAATGTTTTGTACTGAGGAAATCATCCCGCCCTGATATAAAAGCTGTTATAGTATCTGCCATTACTACCTCTTGTGGTCGGCATTCCACAGTCTGACTGCTCTTACTGTAAAGAACCCTTTCCTATTTAGCTGTCGGAATCTCTTTTCTTCCACTCGCAGTGAGTGCCCCCTGGTCCTTAGTATTGTCTTTGGAAGGAATAAGTCATTTGCAAGTCCTTTATATTGACCACACATGTATTTATACATATAAATGAGATCTCCTCTGAGACGTCTTTTTTCTAAGCTAAACATATCTAACTTTTCCAACCTCTCATCATACGAGCGGCCTTCATTCCTTGTAGAAGTCTAGTTACCCGCCTTTGAACTGACTGTAACTTCTGAATGTCCTTCTTAAAATGCGGAGCCCAAAACTGTATCCCATATTCCAGATGTGGCCTTACAAGTGATTTATAGAGGGGTAACAATGCAGTGGGATCCCGGGATGTAATCCCTTTTTATACACCCTAGAATCTTGTTTGCTTTAGCAGCTGCCTGACATTGAGTGCTGCTGCTCAGCTTATTTGTAATGAGAATACCCAAGTCCTTCTCCTGTTCTGTAGTCCCGAGTTTACTTCCATTTCATGTATACGTAGCTATAGGATTACTCCGTCCTAGGTGCATTACTTTACATTTATCAACATTAAATCTCATTTGCCAAGTGTCTGCCCATTCTGACATCTTATCCAGATCTTTTTGTAATATTGTACTATCAAGGTCAGTTTTTAATATCCTACATAGTTTGGTGTCATCAGCAAAGACTGACACTTTACTATCAATCCCATCCACAAGGGCATTAATAAAGAGATTAAAAATAACACTGGGGAACACAATTTTTTAGGAGTTAGGTCTGACAACTGTTCTTAATTAATTTTTGGATGCTGAATCAGATCTGATCAGAAATTATCTCAGTTTTTCTCTATCATGTCAAGTTTTTGAACTATAGGATTTTTGTCTTCTCAAAAGTATGTAAACTACTGTACCTAAAAAGTGTTTTTTTTTTTAAATAGTACAAATATGAACAAAAAATGAAATATATAAGAAATAGGCATGACAAATATGTTTTTTAACACTCATGTTGCCACGTAGCTCTATGTGAGTCGAATTGTACTCAGATAACAAGTCTTATTACAGAAATCAGTGCAATTGTGCTTCTATGGCAGGTAAGTTGAGGAGGAAAAACTTGACGTGATAGAAGAAAACTGACTACATTTTTGGAATCAGCAGCCAATTTTAGTATAAATCAGCTCAAAAACCTAACTCAACAGAAATTGTTTTTCAAATTGTTCCCCAGTGAATCGGTCCTAGCACAGATCCCTGCGGCACCCCACTGCTGACTATAGCCCATTTAGAGAATGTAGCATTTATGACTACTCTTTGTTTCCTATCTTTTAGCCAATTCCTTACCCAGTTGCATATAGTTTCCCCTAGTCTTTGCTTCTGGAGCTTTAGTATAAGGCTATTATGTGGTACAGTATCAAATGCCTTTGCAAAGTCCAAAAAAATCACATCAGCTGCATTACCAATATCCAGGTTTGCACTTAACCCCTCATAGAACCCCAACAGGTTGGTTAGACACGACTTATCTTTCATGAATCCATGCTGTCTGTCAGTTATTATATTCTTTTCTCCAATATATTTTTGCATGTCATGCCTTAAAATGCCCTCAAAAACTTTGCATACCACTGATGTCAGGCTTACTGGACGGTAGTTGCCTGGATCTACCCTCTTACCTTTCTTAAATATCGGCACTGCATCAGCAATCCTCCAATCCTGAGGCACCAGCCCTGTTACAAGCGAGTCTAAAAAGATGAGATACAGCGGTCTGTCAATTATGGAGCTCAATTCCCTCAATATTTGTGGATGAATGCCGTCTGGCCCTGGGGATTTGTCAATGTTTAATTTACTCAGACGTAGGCGTACTTCTTCTTGTGTTAAATTAATTATTTCGGGTGGTGAACTTTGATTTTTCACTTGTTGAATGATCCCTGGTACAGTCAGTTCCTTGGTAAACACAGATGAGAAATGCCTATTTAATATCTCAGTCTTTTGTTTGTCCTCTATAACTCACTTGTTATTATATTTTAAGGGGCTGATACAATCCTATGTTTTCCTTTTAGCATTAATGTATTTATAAAAGATTTTGGGATTTATTTTAATGTCATTGGCGATTTTTGTTTCAGTAGCTAATTTTGCTTGTTTGATTTCTTTTTTACATTTCCTATTGATATCTTTATACTTCTGAAATGCTATTTCTGTATTCTCAGCCTTTAAGATTTTAAACGCCCTTTGTTTTTGTTTTATTATACTTTGTACAGTTTTATTTATCCATAGTGGTTTCTTTTTATTCGTGGACATTTTATTACCAGAGGGTATACGTTTTTTACAGGACTCTAGGAGTATATCCTTAAACTTACCCCATTTAAGTTCAGTATCCCCAGTTACCAAGACTTGGTCCCAATCTACACATTTAAGCTCTTCCCTTAATTTGTTGAAATCAGCTTTCCTAAAATTCCAGGTTTTAGCATTTCCCCTTTGATATGTTCTATTGAATATTACATTGAAGCTTACCATAATATGATCACTGGTGCCCAAGTGCTCCCGGACCTGTAGATCTGAAATTGTATCCGGTCTATTTGACAGGACCAGATCTAGGAAATTAACTCCCCTCGTCAGTTCATCTACCATCTGAGAGAGGAAATTGTCTTGAATTGTGGATAAGAATTTAAAGCTTTTAGCACAACCAGAAGATTTTATGTCCCACTGTATGTCTGGATAGTTGAAATCCCCCATAATAAGACCCCGATTATTATTATTATTAGCTGCCTTTTCAATTTGTTACAGCATTTCACCCTCTATTTCTTCAGGTATGTTAGGAGCCTTATAGCAAACTCCAATTAGCATTTTTCCATTATTCCCCTCCCCATGTACATTTAACCATACTGACTCTACATTGTTGCAGTTCCCCCCAATGTCATCATTCTAAACAGGTTTTAGGTTAGATTTGATAAATATACACACCCCACCACCTTTTTTGTCTTTCCTGTCCCTCCTAAATGTACTATAACCCTCTATGTTTGTCACCCAGTCATGGCTTTCATCCAGCCAGGTTTCTGTAATGCCCACCACATCATAATCCATGGTTGACATAAGAGTCTCTAATTCATTCATTTTGTTTGCAAGACTTCTTGCATTTACCAGTAGACATTTAATCCTATTAACACATTTATTACTCCTACCCTCCCTACGTTCCTTGCATGTCTCATTCCCCCCTAATCCTTCATTGACCCCTACCGTCTCACTGTCTCCATCTGCTCTATCTGTCCCCTTTTTTGCTCCACTACCCTCCCTCCCCCCAGATCCTAGTTTAAAAGCTCCTCCATCTGTCTGACCATTTTCTCCCCCAGCACAGCTGCACCTTCCCCATTGAGGTGCAGACCATCCCTACCGTAGAGCCTGTAGCCGACTGAGAAGTCAGCCCAGTTCTCCATGAACCCGAACCCTTCCTTCCTGCACCAATTTCTAAGCCACGTATTTATCTCCCTAAGCTCCTGCTGTCTTTCTAGTGACGCTTGTGGCACCGGTAGTATTTCTGAAAACACCAGCTTGGATGTCCTGGACTTCAGCTTCTCTCCTAGTTCCCTGTAATAATTTTTAAGGACCTTCCACCCGCCTCTAACTTTGTCATTAGTACCAATGTGCACCATAACCACTGGGTTTTCTCCAGCCTCACCCAACAATCTGTCTATCTGACCCTTGTGTATGATTTTAATTTTCTAATAAAGTTTCCACCTATTTGCATTCAACACTCTCGTTCTCCGGTTCTGTCTATTTTTACACGGCAGTACGATTGCCCCGGACATTACATCTATGGTGATTATAGATGAGTGGCTCAATTTGTAGGGGATGGAGTTAGTGTCAAAGTTCTTGTATTTCACATTAATTTAACCCCTTCATGGTCCTGCCTATTCCCTCTTTCGCACTTTTGCTTTTTCCTCCCCTTCTTCAAAGAGCTATAACTATTTTTTATTTTTTGTCAATATGGCCATATGAGGGCTTCATTTTTGTGGGACAAGTTGTACTTGTGAATGACACTATTCATTTTACCATATAGTGTACTGGTAAAATTGAAAACAAATTAAGGTAAAAAGAGTGCAATTCACAATTGTTTTTTTTAATTATTATTATTATTATTAACTATATAGTAAAACTAATCAGGTTATGATTCCCTAAGTCAGTACAAGTTCGGAGATACCAAACCTATATGGATTTTTTTTTACTTTATTGGTGAAATAAATATAGACATTTGCCCCCACCCCCCCAAAAAAAAAAAAGAAATTGGCATGTGTCATTATTTTCCGAGAACAGTAACGTCTTCACTTTTTGGGATCTGGGGCTGTAATGACTTATTTTTTAAGGCCTGATCTGATTCTTTTTTACTAGTATTGTTTTTGAGCCTGTGCCGAAGGCGGGGGGTGCGCTGCTCGAGCGCGCTTGCGGCTCGGGTCCGGCTGCTGCTACGGTGGGCCGGATCCGGGGATTTGAGCGGCGCTCCTCGCCCATGAGTGAAAGGGGTTGGTCTGGTTTGGGGATCGAGTTTGTGACGCCACCCATGGGTCGCGGCGAGGTTGGGGCACCACCGCTGCTGGTGACGGGGATCCCGGGAGCGTTGCTAGGTAGCAGCTGGGATGTTTTCCCCCTCTGTGGGTAGGGGTTGGTGGTCCCGGTGCCCGGTAAGGGCTGAAGGGAGGGATGCAGTGCAGGTGAGGTGCAGGGTCGTGGTGGCAGCGCGGTGCCGGATGGCACGGTGGCACTCACTCAGCCAGTAACGTACACGGAGTCTCTGGTAAAACAAACGGCTGGATGGACGGGTCCCACAGGTGGCTGCGGTGTTTTTCCCCTGACCCCAGTTTGGTAGTGTAAGTCCTTTCCTGCACCTTCTTGTACGCTCCTCCTGCGCCCTGGTTTCCAGCTGGCTCCCCGGTTCGGTACCGGTGGGCCACCGCCCAACCCCGGCTACCTACGGTTCCACCAACACTGTCTTCCCGGCCCCACAGACGGCCACTACCTTCTGCCTGACTGGCTACACGAGGGCCCTAGGCTCCAACCTAGGCCCCAGTCTGCATCTGCCTCTCTGCAGACCTCCTCTCCCTTCCTCTGCCTGGACTTGTCTGCACTTGTTTTCTGCCTCAGGCCAGCTAGACTCCTCGGTGGGCGTGCCTATCTGCTTAGCTCCACCCACCTGGTGTGTCTGTCTGAACCCGAGGGAAGAAATCAGGTCTCACTGGGGATGACAGCTGTGAACTGCTGGCGGTGGGGGTGTGTGTGTGTTGTTACCTGTGGCCCCTGGCTAGTCCAGGGCGCCACACCTGCATCGACCTTGGATGAACCAGTATATAGAAAGTTGTAAAGGGCTTAATGAGAACAATCAAATATAAGGAGGATAGGAGTAGTAATCTGCTTTGCTGGTAATGGAATCAAGAAATCCAGAGACCATATTCAGCATAAGACAATGCAGTTTATTCTCTATGTGTTTCAATGCTTAAACAGCTTTTTCATCAGGTTCTCCTGATCCGATCTTGAATACGGTCTTCAGATTTCTTGATTTTATTACCAGCAGTGGAAACTACCACTCCTATCCTCCTACTATTTGGTGTCCATGGTGGGATTTCCCTACCAGAGCGTTCTGCAGCAGATGTCATACTTTCCCTCCTCAGTTGCGGGTGAAACAACCCCAATAGGAGAGTAATTCCCTTACTCCTCCCCTGGATTAATCTCCACCGGATAAGCCCCTATTGCTTTTGGTGTTCCCTTCAGTTAATGAGTACAATTTAATTTAAATTTTATCTGATCTCTGAAACAAGTATTACATAAGCGCAGAGAAACATTCCCCCTCAGTCCTGGAAAGTAGTGGACAGACGGAGGTCTCTGACGTCGCTCCAGATACAGTATTATTTCTTATCATGTATCCATATGATTTATAAATTCTTCCTCTTCCTTCAGTTCAGCTTTAAGTCCAGCGTCGTCCGGTGTTTTTTTTATACATCCTCATGAATTTGTTCCTGTTATTGCCCCAAAAATTCAATAAGTGATGGAAATGTCCAATTTACCCCAAAATAGTATCAAAACAAAATTGTCAGCTCACCGCACAAAAAACAAGGTTCACATCAAATTTTCTGCCTATGTAATTGTTCTGATCTGGAGAATCCTGTTTTCAGGTCATTTTTTACTATATATCGATCATCCCAAAAAAAAAAAAATACCCGAAAAAATAATGGTTAAATATTATTTCTTTTACACCACTTACATTTTTTTTCCCTTTACATTAAATGCTACAATTAATGTTTTCGGCTAAACTAGAAATCGTTCATCAAAATAGGAAAAAACTTGATCCACAAAAACAAGTTACATTGATGGAAAAATAAAAAGTTCTGGCTTTTTGAAGAAGGAGAGGAAAAAAACAAAAACTCAAAAACAGAAACTCCAATGTTCTTGATGGAGACAACAGATGTGACAATGTCTATTATGATTAGTTTATAATTTCACAATTTTTACAAAGGAAAAAGTTGAAATATAATTTATTATTTAAAATACAAATTGTTTATCTTATTCCTTTATTTTAGATTTTGCTAGGTAATGTGACCCTGTGATGACTTATTCTTTGCACTGCGATCACATAGTATTACAGGATATTGGAGAAATCTCGGCCTCTTCTGAAGATCAAACAGTGACTGATCCTCTCAGGAGAAGCAATATGGCAGCGATGGCGAGCGACATCCCATAATCATGTCACCTGGGAAGATTCACTGCACTAAATGCCAAAGTCACACACCCCACATCTGTATATGTTACATATAAATATAGATATAAGATAACTAATATATTTATGTATATTTAACATTCTCTTTAAAGTTGTAATATAATCTCAGACATTTATAGTCAATCACAGGACGGAGCCCAAGTTCCCGCCTAGAAATGTGTGTAATAGGTAGAACGTGTCCTGTGCCCGGAGAATATTACTCCAGTGTGTTCTTGTATCTTTCTATCACTGATGTCACTAATTACTAATAATCTTATATCTGTAACCTGAGCAGTATTTACTGATATAGAAGTTACAGGAGTAAATGTGCGACGTATTTCTCTGCTCCAATAATAACAATGTTATATCACAAGAAGAGAAATAATAATGGCCTCTCGCATTGTAGTAATGTGGCATTGTAATGTCTCTGGATATTAATCTTATTCCTCACAGTTGTGTTTCTTCTAGAGGTAATATCATCTCAGACATTTATACATTATTCACAGGACGGGGGACCCCAAATTCCAGTGTAGATGTTGGTCCCGAGGTGGGACGTGTCCTGCACCATGAGAATATGACATTACCTATATATGTTACATGCTTTGTTGCTCTTGTGTTATAATGTTCTACCAGATATAATCTTATATCTCTGTAATCTGAAATGTAATTCATGAATGTCTAACAGAATATCATGAGCAAAATGTATTAAATGTATAAATAAGTTGCAATTATAAAAATATTATAACAAATATAAATCAAAAATAAAAAAGTCATCAACTAGTGTTAAAGTTGACTTTGTAACCAGACTGTGTGAAAATTATAAATATTTTTTTATGTAATTTCCATTCTGCATTATGTTCTGAATGATGTGATAATTAATGAAAGTAAAAGACTTAAGCTAAATTTGAATTCTTCTATTCACATGAACTTTACCTGGAAATTTAATTAATTGAGAGTTTATTCTCCGAGAGTGTAATGTCTTTTATTACTATATACACAAAGAAAATTTAAGTGGCGCTCACTAATCTAAGAGAATATTCTTTATTTCTCAAATGCCAAAATCCATCAGATGACAGCTGTTTCGCTACACAATAAGCTTCATCAGGTCCCCACCAGAGCAACTGCCTTAACCTACAAATACATCATTGGAACCAGCCATTTCCATAATACATTAATAAACATTTTAAATTATGATGAATTCTCTTCTCCCTGATGAAGCAGTTTGCCGACAATCACTAGATGTATGCTGGGAATTATTGTGGATTGGGGAAGCAGTGAATATGCATGAAAGCTAATGATCAGACCAAGAAGTAGAGTTATTTTCTTTCTTTGCAGCCCCCTACTTCTTACTAACACCGGCCCCCCTAAACCTTATAATACATAAGTTTTTCCTCCCATTGAATTCAATGGTGTTTGGATATGTTTGTCACACTGTTCAGTAAACAATGGTAAAATTGATGAACATGAACCAAACTCAACCATCTCTATTTGTGACTGAGCAGTTAATTGTTATCAACTGTTATTAATAAAGTCAGTTAAATGGCAAAATATGCAGCTAGAAGGAAAAATTATCCAACATGTACAGGGTTACACTATGACTGCAGAAAAGAGGCTATAAAGCTTTATGGTGGTTACCATAGAAGATAGAAACTTCTACTGTCCTCATGTTCAGTACAGTATGCAGAGAAGAAGTCACTTGCTGCTGTCTGTACAATGGTAGAAGATCATACAGCAAATATCTGTACTGACTCCAGGTATGCTTTCGGAGTGGCACATGACTTTTCCGGAAGAGCAGGTATTTCATTGGATACAAAGCTAAGTCCATACACCAGCAGTCCCCAACATTTTCTTACATCGAGAGCCACATTTTAATCTGAGGCATGGTCGTGTGCCATATTCAGACAAGAAACCTAGAGAAGGGACACTCAAAGCCCACCATTTTAGGTATGACGACAGCCAAAACATTTCCCACAGAAAGTACACTGAGATCTAGTGCCTATATAGGCAGAATAATGACATCCAATTGTTCCAACTTTAATCTGATTTGGCATTTTTCAAGCTTTCCTCTAACAGTATCATTCTATCTTTATTCTTCTATTTTTATTTCTCTCTATCATAATCCTGTAAGTATACGCACATCCATATTTTCTATTCTGTGAGGAGCTACTGTTATAAGTCACCGTGTGGAGATCTTCTCTTCATTTTTGTTGGTAGACCAAGTGCTAATGCACCAAGCTTTCAGATTGTTGTGTCATACATCTTGGGCTCACAAGTCCCATGTGGCTCTTGATCTACAGGTTGGGACCCCTGCTGTACGCAATGATGAAAGGGCTCAGACAACAGTTCAGAGCACTAAAGCTTCCCAAAAAAGTTACCTTCATCAACGTCCAAGCTCTAATGAAGGAAAAGGCAAGGGAAGCCCAGATATTTCCCATAAACCAGCCATCATCCTACCACTACCAAAGAACTACATAACCAGAGAGCAAATTGAGACAACTGTAGACTGCAGACAAAGAAAGGAAAGAATGTAAGAGGAATGGAGAAACATGAGATTGGTGTGTGGTGATTGGGTGAAAGGTGTTGTTTTTCCAGGCTACTGTGTACAGTAATGACCCATTTGTTACATGGTTTAACCTCTTTACTACATTGTCTAATGTCATTATAATCCCCACCAGCTGCAGCCGTGGGCCAACTGATTTGAACAGCTGACTTGTGCGGCTAACAGACGCAGGTGGATTCTCAATACACCTGTGCCTGTTAACCCCTTAGATCAAAATGTCACATGTATATGGCCGCAATGGGGAAATTGCCTTTCCCTGCCGCCATTGGAGGCCCTGTGATGTGATTACGTGTAGCCAATAATTGCCATGGTAGCACAGGGTCATGTGATGACTCCTTTCGCTATCATAACTCACTTCCACTTAGAGCCGGCAGAGAGCTGCCTGTAAAAGAAAAGTAGCCTTTCTCCTGGTCTGAGCTCTGCAGCTATGATCAGGAGATATGAACAAGTGATCAAACTGCTGATCTTTGTAGCCTCTAGGAGGACTAATAAAGTAAAAAATAGTTTAGAAAAAGTTTTAAAAAATTAAAAAAATATAAAAAGCCTAAAAGTTCAATTCCCTTCCCCATTTGTCCCATTGAAATTTAAAAGATTAAAAAAATATATATTTATACATATATTTTGTATTGCCATGTTCAAAAATGCCCGATCTATCAAAATATAAAATCACTTAACCTGATTGGCAAATGTAGCGGAAAAAAAAATTGCAAATGCCAAAATTACAATTTTTTTGGTTGCCTCAAATTTTGCGCAAAATGCAATAACAGGCGATCACAATGTAGCATCTGCGCAAATTGTACCTCAGCTTGGAACGCAAAAACCAAAACAGTCACTGAGTCCCTTATCCTGAAAAATGAGAACGCTACAGGTTTTGTAAAATGGCATAAAAAGTGTGCCACTTTTTTTGGACAAACTTAAGAATTTTTTTAACCCTTTTGATAAAAGTAAACCTATACATGTTTAGTGTCTGTGAACTTGTACCGACCTGAGGCATCACACCAACACATGAGTTTTACCATATAGTGAACACGGTGAATAAAATATCCCCAAAAACATTGCACTTTTTTTACAATTTTTCCACACTTAGAAATTTTTTGCCATTTTCCAGTACACAATATGGTAAAACTTATTATTTTATTTAAAAGTACAACTTGTCCTACAAAAAATAAGTCTGCATATGGCAAGACTGATGGAAAAATAAAACAGTTACGGCTCTGGGAAGAAGGGGAGCAAAAGAAAACAAAACGAAAACACGGACAAGAAAGTGATGTTGTTTGGTAGATTCCCTTGTGTTTCCAGTAGTATTAGGCTCCTTCTGGGCAATGAATTATGTGGATTTTGCAAAGGTAAAAAAAAATGCACTTAAAGCAGTATTATTCCCTGTAATAGATGTTTCCAATGTGCATTTTTATTACTACATCAAATCAATAAAATTGTTCCCCTCTATCGGCCTTCTATAGCAGTTAATGGTCCTTGTACCCCAGACACAAATTCTTACTTATGATACAATAAAGGTAATGGAGACTGAGGATCTATCTGCTGTGCAGGATACAAGCCAGATCTGCCGACCACAGAAGGAACCTTACCTCCAGCCTTACCGGTCATAATGAGACATATAACTATGATTAGATGCCAAGTAACATCAGATACATCATTCATTGTGATATCTGGTCCCGTCCGTATGTGACTGCACAGAAAGATAACTGCGAACATTTCTCTGACTAATCAGATTGTACAATCTCAACATCCGGTCACTTGATTTTGTATATTAAGCCGATATATATAAAGTCACATTATTTATTTCTTCTTTGGTTATTTCTTTGGATAACATGATACATTGTATCTTCTGTAGAAGGGAATAATCTGAGAAATGACAAGGTAAGTGACTGAAAATCTATTGATACCCCTAAATTAAAGCAGGACTGACAAGGTGCCTCCAGAATTTACATTATTAGTAAATTGAGTCCCCCTGTGTGTAATTTAGTCTGAGGTTTGTCTAAGGCGGGCTTTGCACACTATGACATCGCAGGTGCGATGTCGGTGGGGTCAAATTGAAAATGACGTACTTCCGGCATCGCATGCGACATCGTAGTGTGTAAAGGTTAGATGATACGATTAACGAGCGCAAAAGCGTCGTTATCGTATCATCGGTGTAGCATCGGCGTAATCCATAATTACGCTGACGCTACGGTCCGATGTTGTTCCTCGCTCCTGCGGCAGCACACATCGCTGTGTGTGAAGCCACAGGAGCGAGGAACATCTCCTACCGGCATCACCGCAGCTTCCGCAGGATATGCGGAAAAAAGGAGGTGGGTGGGATGTTTACATTCCGCTCATCTACGCCTCTCCGCTCCTATTGGCCGCCTGCCGTGTGACGTTGCTGTGACGCCGCACAACCCGCCCCCTTAATAAGGAAGCGGGTCGCCGGCCAGAGCGACGTCCCAGGACAGGTGAGTCTATGTGAAGCTGCCGTAGCGATAATGTTCGCTACGGTAGCTATCAAAAGGATATCGCAGCAGCGACGGGGGCGTGGACTAGCGCGCTCGGCATCGCAGCATCGGCTTGCGATGTCGCAGCGTGCAAAGTTCCCCTAAGAATATGAAGGATCCGGCAGCATCAGGAGAATCATGAGGTCACAATTTTCACATTTTTTTGAGGTCCCAATTTTCAAATTCTTTTATTTGTAAGTAATTAGAAAACTATGTATCAATTACACTTCACAAATACTTATTGCTTAGTGTTATTATATTACATAAAATCCAAATAAAATACATTTAAATTTCTGAGTGTATCATGAAAAATGTGGAAAAGTTAAAATGGTATAAATACTTTTTCAAGGCACTGCACATGGATTCATTGATGTTAGTTCATTCTATACAATAATACGATTCTGCATGATTTGGCTCTAGTATCTCTTAATAGTTTTTTTGCACACATGCAATAACTATACATTTGATCTTCATGATTTGCCTTTGCTGTCTGTCAACGTCTTAATGAAATATTATTTTTTTTGTTTCTGCATTTTATCTTTAACTATCTGGAACATTGATAGAAGCTACATTCCTCTCTTCGATCACCCATATCTGCATGGCTTAAGGGGAATTTAGAGAATTACACAAAATGGACAATTCCCTAGGGGAACTGAATGTATTAAACACCTTGGCATGTTATGCCCTGTTGCTTATCCTACCAATTTTTTTTAAAAATAAGCTGTTGGGGACTGTTGGGAGTACCTTGTGATGCTTAGCTACATGGTGTCTGAACCACTACACCCTAGGGGAACTGAATGTATTAAACTCCTTGGCATGTTATGCCCTGTTGCAAATCCTATCAATTTTTTGAAAAAAAAAAACTGTTGGGAGCTGTTGGGAATAACTTCTGATGCTGTGCTACATGGTCTTTGAACCATTGCCCCTGGGAAAACTGAATTTTTTGAAATCCTTGGAATAAAGCCTGAGTTCCAGAGTGAAACAACTGCCACTTTCACGGTGCTGCATGCTTCACAAACTGTGTTCTATTCTGCAGGCGATGATGCCTCCTGCTCCCAACCTGCTTTTGGTCAGATGCAATCATCATCAATGACATCAGCTTCGATGTCCCAGCGTGGCGTTCGTTTGTCCATAAAACATACATTTCTGAATCTTTTAAATAGAATTTGAATAGAGGGCCTGTGGTGTTGGAGCCGGTGGTGTTGGTGCAGGGGGAGTATGGCAAGGCCAACACCCAAATGGCCACATTGGCAATAGCACTGTAAAGTGTTATGGAGTATGTATTCCAATTTTCACACTAATGATATGGGGGACGCAGAAAACTACAAATGACTGCAATCCCTCCCCAATGTATGTTACAGGGCCCACCTGAGAGCCCTAAGAAGTCTGAGATTTGAGGACAGCCAGTGGCCCTTAGAGGGTCACTGGAGCTGGAGGTGCTGGTGGAGGAGGAGGAGGGCAAGGTCAACATCCCAACGGGCACATTGTAGCTGACCTTTTAAAGTGCTGTCAAATATGTCCCAAAAAAGGAGGTGTGAGACAGACACCAATATAATGTATAAGTTACAGCCCTTTCTAATCAAAAAAGGAAAAATATAAAAAACGAAATGTGTGAACATATGCTAAAGTGTTTTGGTTTTTTTGGGAGGTCGTGGCTTGATTTGATGTTTTATTACATTTATTAGGCACTAGAAACTGTTTCTTAGCAGTTTCCCCTCTTTTACTTTGGTTTGAGAGCTGTTCTGGTGACTACATAAACGCCACGTGCTGCTCTGACCCCATTATTCAAAGACACCAGAAATGCAGTCAGGCACCTTCTACAGGCTGTGCCCATACTGTCTCAGCCTTTTCCCATCCATTTCAGCTTTTTCCTCAGTCACCACAGGTCACCGACAGGTTCAACATAAAATTATTTGAGTTTCTCATAGACTTACATTGGGGGACGAATAATCGCGAATACTCGAATAGCGGCGAGGTATTCGCCGGATATCCATCGAAGCGAATAATAGGGTATTCGATCATCCCTATTAATTAGTACTAAAGCATTGTAATGTCTTATTGTTTGGCATATCCCGTGCTATATGGTATAAAACGTAAACTTAGTACTGGCCACACACACTACTATGCGTATTCTGTAATTGAGGGGTTTGATAGCAGTATAATTCAGTGTTTCTGTTTAAAAAACTTACAAACTCGGTGGGAAAAAAGTACAGTGACTGGTGAGAACCCATAACTATCAAACAATACTGCCTTCTTATCATCGCAGAGTATCACTAACATCCAATGGCAACCGGTTTGACTCGTGGCGTCTGTATTCACAATGTATACAGCAGGTCTCTGAGCCACTCTATATGATGATAAAAAATCATAAGTATATACACCAGCAAATATAGGTTCTGTATAGTGATTGGACTATAACAGGTTTGTGAGTTACAGGGTATCCATAATTAGATTTATTCAAATAACACTTCTCTTCTGTGATTGATTTCAAGTATAGTTGACTTCAGGGCATATACGATCATATTTACAGTGTGTGGCATAGGTAGCGCAAACCACACTTTAACATGCAGGTTACCTGTTTTAACGAGTGAAAAATGGCCTCCTGGCTCTTGATCGGGGGATAAATCAAATGCTAATAATGTGACTCCACCCATAAATCATCAAACTTTTTCTTCCAAGATAATTGGGCATGAGCCATATACTCTCTGACATCTAAATATACATTGAAATGAGGTTGGTATGGCCGAACTGGTATCTGCTAACTAGAGATGAGTGAACCTTTGGAGGTTTGGTTAGCCAGTAACCTTCAAATTTTAGATAGGGTTCGGTTTGTGACCCTGACTGAAACAGAACCTCAATGGAAGTCAGAAATTAGGCAGTTTGTCTTTCCGCCCACATACAGCCAGCCATAAGTAAACACTTCCAGGGGCAGCTGGGTGAGTTTATTCAATTTCTTTTGTTTGTGTGTGAACAATGCATCTGATCATGCTGATTTTACCCCAAATGTGAGCCATTAAAACATTGCATGCGGCTCGCTGAGCATCACTCATACCCAAGCACAGCGCTGCTCGCTTCAGTGGTTTGCCTCATAACTCACTCGAACTTCGTACCCGAACCTTCATTCTTTGGAAGTCGGTTTTCGAACCGGAACCTCAAAGTATAGACCTCAGGTTCACTCATCTCTACTGCTCACCATCCAGGTAAAGAATCGGGTGGTTTACATTATAATGATTAAAGCACAAAAGATTTTTATATATAAACCACTAAATGTTTCATCATTTACAAAGCCTAATATAATTGTTGTTGGACTTTGGCCTAAGAAGAGGTTCTCGTGGTTTGGAATTTGCATACCAGCCGGCATGCTGTATACTTTCATGTACGCCCTATCAATAGCGCATTTGGCTGTTGTGGATAGTAGGGCCTAACTATGACCTATTTGCACAGCTGGAGAAACTTGAAATCTTTACATACAGTGCTGGACAAAAGTATTGGCACCCCTGCAATTCTTTCAGAGAATATTCAGTTTCTTCCTGAAAATGATTGCAATCAAAAATTCTTTGGTATTATTGTCTTCATTTATTTTGCTTGCAATGAAAAAATCACAAAAGAGAATGAAACAAAAATCAAATTATTGATCATTTCACACAAAACTCCAAAAATGGGCCAGACAAAAGTATTGGCACCCCTGCAATTCTGTCAGAGAATACTCAGTTTCTTCCTGAAAATAACTGCGCACAACCACTTCCGGTAACCATCAATGAGTTTCTTACAATGCTCTGCTGGAATTTTAGACCATTCTTCTTTGGCAAACTGCTCCAGGTCCCTGAGATGTGAAGGGTGCCTTCTCCAAACTGCCATTTTGAGATCTCTCCACAGGTGTTCTATGAGATTCATGTCTGGACTCATTGCTGGCCACTTCAGTAGTCTCCAGTGCTTTCTCTCAAACCATTTTCTAGTGATTTTTGAAGTGTGTTTTGGGTCATTGTCCTGCTGGAAGACCCATGACCTCTGAAGGAGACCCAGCTTTCTCACACTGGGCCCTACATTATGCTGCAAAATTTGTTGGTAGTCTTCAGACGTCATAATGCCATGCACACGGTCAAGCAGTCCAGTGCCAGAGGCAGAAAATCAACCCCAAAACATCAGGGAACCTCCGCCATGTTTGACTGTAGGGACCGTGTTCTTTTCTTTGAATGCCTCTTTTGTTTTCCTGTAAACTCTATGTGGATGGCTTTTCCCAAAAAGCTTTACTTTTGTCTCATCTGACCAGAGAACATTCTTCCAAAATGTTTTAGGCTTTCTCAGGTAAGTTTTGGCAAACTCCAGCCTGGCTTTTTTATGTCTTGGGGTAAGAAGTGGGGTCTTCCTGGGTATCCCACCATACAGTCCCTTTTCATTCAGACGCCAACAGATAGTACGGGTTGACACTGTTGTACCCTCGGACTGCAGGGCAGCTTGAACTTGTTTTGATGTTAGTCGAGGTACTTTATCCACCATCCGCACAATCTTGCGTTGAAATCTCTCGTCAAATTTTCTTTTCATTCCACATATAGGGAGGTTAGCCACAGTGCCATGGGCTTTAAACTTATTGATGACACTGCGCACCGTAGACACAGGAACTTTCAGGTCTTTGGAGATGGACTTGTAGCCTTGAGATTGCTCATGCTTCCTCACAATTTGGATTCTCAAGTCCTCACAGTTCTTTGGTCTTCTTTCTTTTCTCCATGCTCAATGTGGCACACACAAGGACACAGGACAGAGGTTGAGTCAACTTTAATCCATGTCAACTGGCTGCAAGTGTGATTTATTATTGCCAACACCTGTTAGGTGCCACAGGTAAGTTACAGGTGCTGTTAATTACACAAATTAGAGAAGCATCACATGATTTTTCAAACAGTGCCAATACTTTTGTCCACCCCCTGTTACGGGGGGCTGTCTGATAATAACCGAAAGGAGTATCAGACAGTCAGGGTCCACCGTGCAAAGACTTTGCTGCAGACTATGGCAGAGTGCAATACCTCTGTTAACTCACAGAAGGATATAATAAGTAAGTAAAGCAATTCCTCCCTTACTTGGAGGGTGTGTGGAATGACCTCTGTTAATAATCACAGAGACAAAGGCAATGTGTGCGAAATGGCACCTACCTAGGTCCGCTCTTCTAGTGGTGCAAAAGAGACGAACAGCAGCATAAGCCGCACAAAGCTCCTACCTGCGTTCGCTCCACTAGTGTGCGAGGACACGAACCACTAGATATGGCACCTGCCTAGGTCCGCTCTTCTAGTGGTGCAAAAGAGACGAACAGCAGCGTAAGCCGCACAAAGCTCCTACCTCTGTTCGCTCCCCTAGTGTGCGAGGATACGAACAACTGCCAGACGCAGTATAAGGAACGTTACCCTAGCGGCAACGTCCACCTACGAGTAGAATCACAAGGCCCAGCCAGACCATGTGCCTCAGGCACCTGCCTATGTCCGCTCCCCTAAGAGGTAAGGATACGGACAGCAGCCGAAGCTGTAAGGTATAAGAACGCTACCCTGCCGGTAGCGCTCACCTAGCATAGACAGAGGAATGCCTAGAGGAACGCGCACAGAGCGTCTACTCATATGCATGAACCAAGAGGACTGAGCACCATGCGGCGTGTGTCAGGGTCTTATATAGACTCTGTGCCTCATCCAAGATGGAGGACACCAGAGCCAATCCGCTGCCAGAACGACAGGAGTGACGTCATGCTGGCCTATCACCGAGCAAGACGTCACAAGCACATGACCAGCGACCAATCGGCATAGAAGGTGTCAGAGACATGTGACCTCGTGTCAGCGATGATGTCACCCGCACATGTGCAATGGCTCCAAGATTGGACTTAGTCTCCGGCGCTCGCACATGTGCAGTAGCAAGAAATCTGGACTTAGTCTCCAGCGCTCGCACATGTGCAGTAGCAAGAAATCTGGACTTAGTCTCCAGCGCTCGCACATGTGCAGTAGCAAGAAATCTGGACTTAGTCTCCAGCGCTCGCACATGTGCAGTAGCAAGAAATCTGGACATAGTCTCCAGTGCTCGCAGCAACCGTAACAGTACCTCCCCCTCAAGGGCCCCCCTCCCGGCGACGCAGGTAATCGGCAACTAAGTCGGGAGCATGGACAGCCTCCTCAGGCTCCCAAGAGCGATGTTCCGGACCATAGCCCTCCCAATCTATCAAGAAGAACCTGCGCCCTCTAACCATCTTAGAACCAACTATGGCTCGTACCTCATAGCTAGAGCGAGAGGAATCAGAGGCAGGAGAGTGCACTTCACGAGCGTGAGGTAAAATAGCCGGCTTTAGCAGTGAGACATGGAATTTGTCATGAATCCTAAGATGGACAGGTAACTTCAATTGATAGACTACAGGATTTACCTGTCGAAGAACCTCATAAGGACCCAGGAAGCGAGGAGCAAATTTGACAGAGCTCACTCTAAGTCTCACGTGTTTTGCAGAGAGCCACACAAAGTCCCCTGGAGAAAAGACAGGAGCCGGGCGACGAAACCGATCGGACACCGTCTTCATACGGTCCTTAGCTGCTTGGATCGACTCTTGAGTCCGATCCCAAACCTCTCTGGCATTAGTTGCCCAGTCGGCCACAAGAGGAGGAGGTGCAGCAGCGGGAAACGGTACCGGTACCCTAGGGTGTTGCCCATTATTGAGTACGAACGGTGTCTGCCCAGTGGCCTCAGCCAGCGAATTGTTAAGGGCAAATTCTGCCCAGGGTAGGAGGGAGGACCAGTTATCGTGGTTCTCAGCAACAAAGTGTCGAAGGTATATAATCATAGATTGATTGGTACGTTCAACCAAACCATTAGTCTCCGGATGGTATGCCGAAGAGAGATTCAACTCAATTTGCAGAAGGCTACAAAGATCTCGCCAGAAACGGGAAGTAAATTGCGGGCCTCTATCACAAATGATACGATCTGGCATCCCGTGAAGCCTAAAGACATGCTTGAGGAATAGTTTGGCTAGTACCCTGGAAGATGGGATTCTCGATAACGGTACGAGATGAACCATCCGGGAGAAATGGTCCGTAATGACCCACACAAATCTATGTCCCTGTGAACATGGAAGATCACCCACAAAGTCCATGCCTACCACCTCCCATGGTCTATCTGGCACTGGTAAAGGATGCAAGAGCCCAGCCGGTCTCTGCCGTAACGGACGGTTGCGAGCACACGAGTAGCAGGAACCGACATATCTCTTGACGTGGCTGGCTAAGTGTGGCCACCAATACCACCTCTCCAGTAACTCTCGTGTCCGCCTAATACCAAAATGCCCACCCACCTTTGAGGTGTGGGCCCATGACAGTATATCATTCTGTCGATCAGGCGGAACAAAGGTCTTGCCCGGTGGGATTTGGTCTAACGTCACAGGGGAGAGCGTATGAAAAACCCTGGAGGGAAGGATAAGACGAGGTTCGTCAATCTCTTCCTGGGTAGAAAGCATAGAGCGAGACAGGGCGTCTGCCTTGTTATTCTTACTCCCAGACAGATAGTTGATGGAGAAGTGAAAGCGGGAGAAAAACAAGGACCAGCGGGCTTGGCGAGGATTCAGACGCTGAGCGGTTTGTAAGTACGTCAGATTCTTATGGTCTGTATAGACCTGGAAAGGATGTTTCGCTCCTTCCAGCAAGTGACGCCACTCCTCCAAGGCTAATCTCAAGGCGAGCAGTTCCCTATCCCCAATGGTATAGTTTCTCTCTGCCGGTGAAAAGGTTTTAGCAAAGAAGAAACACGGCCTTTTTCTACCTGCACCGTTCTTTTGATACAAGACCGCACCAGCACCCACTGAAGAGGCATCAACCTCTAAGAGGAAGGGCTTATTCTCATCGGGTCTTTGAAGAACGGGAGCAGTTGAAAAGTGTCTTTTTACTGCCTCAAAAGCCTGAGATGTCTCAGTAGACCAGGCTTTGGGATTAGCACCTTTCTTAGTCAAGGCCACCAAAGGGGCCACCAAAGTAGAAAAATGGGGTATGAACTGCCTGTAATAATTTATGAATCCTAAGAAGCGTTGCACCGCCTTCAAGGAATGAGGTTCGGACCATTGCAGGACAGCAGAGAGCTTCGCAGGATCCATAGCCAGACCCTCTTGTGAGATAATGTAACCCAAAAAAGGCAATGAGGACTGCTCGAATACACATTTCTCGAGTTTAGCAAACAATGAGTGCTCCCTTAAACGGGAAAGGACACGAACGACATCCTGACGATGAGTCTCCAGATCAGGAGAAAAAATCAGGATGTCGTCCAGATACACCACTACTGAGGATAACAGTAAATCCCTGAACACATCGTTTACGAAGTCCTGAAATACTGCGGGTGCATTACATAACCCAAAAGGCATGACGAGGTATTCATAGTGACCGTCTCGGGTGTTAAAAGCGGTCTTCCATTCGTCACCCTTTCGAATTCGTACCAAGTTATACGCACCCCGCAGATCCAACTTCGTAAAAACTTGAGCTCCTCTCAGTCTGTCAAAAAGCTCCGAAATTAAAGGTAATGGGTATTTGTTCTTTATTGTGATTGCGTTGAGACCCCTGTAATCTATGCAGGGACGCAAATCACCCTCTTTCTTCCGAACAAAGAAAAACCCAGCTCCCGCGGGAGAGACAGACTTACGAATGAACCCCTTCTCTAAACTCTCTCTTATATAGGTCGACATGGCCTCCGACTCAGGTATCGACAGGGGGTAAACCCTGCCTTTAGGTGGAACCGAACCTGGGATAAGGTCTATGGCACAGTCATACGGCCTATGGGGTGGAAGAACCTCAGCACCCTGTTTGGAGAACACGTCAGCGAAATCCAAATAGGGTGTAGGTATGGGAGAGAGATCAGTTGATGCAACCGCAACGACCTTAGGTGGTAAGGGAAGACATCGGGACTGACATTTCGAACCCCAACTAATAATGCTGTCAGACTCCCAGTCAATGTGAGGAGCATGAGTCCGAAGCCATGGAAGACCCAGAAGGACGTTGTCTATACCCTCAGGCAAAACAAGAAAAGAAATCTCCTCTATGTGACCCTGAGACAGGGAAAGGCGCAAGGGAACTGTCCTCAATGTAATGGAGTCAGACAACATAGTTCCATTAACAACACGGACAAAAATAGGCGCCTCTAACATGATAGAGGGAATATTGTGTCCCTTTACAAATCCTGAGGACACAAAAATCCCGTCAGCTCCGGAATCCACAAAAGCCATAATAGGCCATGTATTCTCAGATAACGAGAGCTGACCTGGGATACAACACTTAGAGGGTGCAGAAGACGTCTCTAGTAACCCCCCTCTAATAGTTACTAGGCCAGGGAGTTTCCCTGACGACTAGGACACTTGTTGGCATAGTGCCCAGCCTGACGACATACGTAACATATAGGAGGACCAGACTTGCGTAGTCTGGAGAACGTATGACCTAACTCCATAGGAGTGGGAGATGTTTCAGATGCTGAGGAAGATGGTAGTGGACCCTCAACAACTGGAATAGCCCGATGCTTAGGGCGTGAGGAAGAGACCTCGAGTCTACGTTCCTTATGGCGTACATCGATCCTCGTTGCTACTGTGATCAAGTCCTCCAGAGAAGCAGGGACCTCACGAGTAGCAAGGGCATCCTTGACATAGCCTGCCAACCCTCTCCAGAAGATAGGAATCAACACCTTCTCTGGCCAATCTAGTTCTGCCACCAGAGTTCTAAAAGCAATGGCATAAGAACTAGTGGATAACGAACCCTGAGATAGATCTAACAGTCTCAGGGCCGCATCATGGGTAACCTGCGGACCCATGAATACCGCCTTAAGAGCATCAAGAAAGTCTTGATGTCTCAGAGTAACCACATCAGAGCGCTCCCATAGGGGAGTTGCCCATTCTAAGGCTTTGTCCTGAAGTAAGGAGATGATAAAGCCTACTCTGGACCTCTCCGTAGAGAAGCGAGAAGAGTTGACCTCTAGGTGTATCTGACACTGACTAATGAAACCATGACATGATCTGGCATCGCCAGAATATCTGTTTGGCAGAGCAAGTCGAGGATCATGTGCAGATGTCACCATGGTCTGAGGTTTATCCTCTATACTCTTGAGCCGTGACTCAAGTACTTGTATGTAACGGTGTAACTGCTGATATTCTGCCATAACTGCCAGACCCTTGGCTCAGTCCTAATGTTACGGGGGGCTGTCTGATAATAACCGAAAGGAGTATCAGACAGTCAGGGTCCACCGTGCAAAGACTTTGCTGCAGACTATGGCAGAGTGCAATACCTCTGTTAACTCACAGAAGGATATAATAAGTAAGTAAAGCAATTCCTCCCTTACTTGGAGGGTGTGTGGAATGACCTCTGTTAATAATCACAGAGACAAAGGCAATGTGTGCGAAATGGCACCTACCTAGGTCCGCTCTTCTAGTGGTGCAAAAGAGACGAACAGCAGCATAAGCCGCACAAAGCTCCTACCTGCGTTCGCTCCACTAGTGTGCGAGGACACGAACCACTAGATATGGCACCTGCCTAGGTCCGCTCTTCTAGTGGTGCAAAAGAGACGAACAGCAGCGTAAGCCGCACAAAGCTCCTACCTCTGTTCGCTCCCCTAGTGTGCGAGGATACGAACAACTGCCAGACGCAGTATAAGGAACGTTACCCTAGCGGCAACGTCCACCTACGAGTAGAATCACAAGGCCCAGCCAGACCATGTGCCTCAGGCACCTGCCTATGTCCGCTCCCCTAAGAGGTAAGGATACGGACAGCAGCCGAAGCTGTAAGGTATAAGAACGCTACCCTGCCGGTAGCGCTCACCTAGCATAGACAGAGGAATGCCTAGAGGAACGCGCACAGAGCGTCTACTCATATGCATGAACCAAGAGGACTGAGCACCATGCGGCGTGTGTCAGGGTCTTATATAGACTCTGTGCCTCATCCAAGATGGAGGACACCAGAGCCAATCCGCTGCCAGAACGACAGGAGTGACGTCATGCTGGCCTATCACCGAGCAAGACGTCACAAGCACATAACCAGCGACCAATCGGCATAGAAGGTGTCAGAGACATGTGACCTCGTGTCAGCGATGATGTCACCCGCACATGTGCAATGGCTCCAAGATTGGACTTAGTCTCCGGCGCTCGCACATGTGCAGTAGCAAGAAATCTGGACTTAGTCTCCAGCGCTCGCACATGTGCAGTAGCAAGAAATCTGGACTTAGTCTCCAGCGCTCGCACATGTGCAGTAGCAAGAAATCTGGACTTAGTCTCCAGCGCTCGCACATGTGCAGTAGCAAGAAATCTGGACATAGTCTCCAGTGCTCGCAGCAACCGTAACAACCCCCTTTTTATGTTTGGTTTCAGAATTATATCCAATTTGGCTTTATGACAATTTTTTTTTTCATTGAAAACAAATTAAATGAAGATAATAATACCAAAGAATTTGTGATTGCAATCATTTTCAAGAAGAAACTGAGTATTCTCTGACAGACAGAATTGCAGGGGTGCCAATACTTTTGTCCAGCACTATAGAGAGATGCTTGTAAGATCTATACTTCATACAGCTTTGCATCACCTGACATCAAACAGAAAGTGTCCGTATTTCTTGACAACTTGATGTTTAAGAGAAGTCTATTCTTCGGTATAAGCTTCAGCTGATTAAATATATCTCCACACATTGGGCCCAGGAGATCTACATGCTTAGAGTGGGCAGTTATATGGACTCTTTTGACAAACCCAACATTTGCTCCATCCAAGATCTATTCATTATGATTAGAGTTGAGCGCGGTTCGCGGTTCGAGGTTCTCCAATTCGCGGCTCGAGTGATTTTGGGGGCTGTTCTAGATCGAACTAGAACTCTAGCTTTTTGCTAAAGCTCGATAGTTCTAGATACGTTCGAGAACGGTTCTAGCAGCAAAAAGACAAGCTAATTCCTAGCTGGCTTTCCACTGTAATAGTGTAAGTCACTCTGTGACTCACACTATTATGAAATTTCAGTGTATAGTGTGCGGGAAGAGCGCATTCAGATCACTGCTGTTTGTATAATGGCGATCGCCATTTTTTTTTTTTCCTTGTCTTCCTTCCCTAAGCGCGCGCGTGTAGTGGGGCGAGCCAGCATGTCAGCCAATCCCAGACACGCACACAGCTAAGTGGACTTTTAGCCAGAGAAGCAACGGCATGTGTGATAGGATGTCCATGTCACATGTCCCTGCATTATAAAAACGGACATTTTCCTCCAGCACGCCATTATCTGCCTTCTGCGTCCTTGGTGTCAGTCACCGCTGGCGCAGCTCGTATCTCCGATACTGCTGTGTACGCTCTATACACAGCGCTATACAGAATAGGGATAGAAGTTTCTATCAGTCCTTTTAAGGGCTAATACCGGCAGGGTCAGAGCCATAAGTGACAGTCAGGTCCGTGAAAACAGAGTTTAACAGCTACACAAGATGACAGCGTCTGAGTAGCTAAGGTCAGGGATTTCCTTGCGGCATTTCCCCATTAGGAAGGATAGAAAGGCAAGCTTCCTTTCCTCTACCCAGAGACCCACAACCCTGCCACTGTACCCTCCTGTCCTCTGCACACTCCAACTCATTGTTACTAAGCCATTATACTAGCAAACACTGAGTGAACTTAGTGGCATCCTAAAAGTGGCTGTTGGACTTCTGTATTGTCCCACTAGTGTAAAGATATTTGCAGCACGTCTGCCTGCATTGCACACTAAAACTCATTGTTACTAAGCCATTATACTAGCAAACACTGAGTGAACTTAGTGGCATCCTAAACGTGGCTGTTGGACTTCTGTATTGTCCCACTAGTGCAAAGATATTTGCAGCACGTCTGCCTGCATTGCACACTCCAACTCATTGTTACTTACTAAGACATTATACTAGCAAACACTGAGTGAACTTGGTGGCATCCTAAACGTGGCTGTTGGACTTCTGTATAGTCCCACTAGTGCAAAGATATTTGCAGCACGTCTGCCTGCATTGCACACTAAAACTCATTGTTACTAAGCCATTATACTAGCAAACACTGAGTGAACTTAGTGGCATCCTAAACGTGGCTGTTGGACTTCTGTATTGTCCCACTAGTGCAAAGATATTTGCAGCACGTCTGCCTGCATTGCACACTCCAACTCATTGTTACTTACTAAGACATTATACTAGCAAACACTGAGTGAACTTGGTGGCATCCTAAACGTGGCTGTTGGACTTCTGTATAGTCCCACTAGTGCAAAGATATTTGCAGCACGTCTGCCTGCATTGCACACTAAAACTCATTGTTACTAAGCCATTATACTAGCAAACACTGAGTGAACTTAGTGGCATCCTAAACGTGGCTGTTGGACTTCTGTATTGTCCCACTAGTGCAAAGATATTTGCAGCACGTCTGCCTGCATTGCACACTCCAACTCATTGTTACTTACTAAGACATTATACTAGCAAACACTGAGTGAACTTGGTGGCATCCTAAACGTGGCTGTTGGACTTCTGTATTGTCCCACTAGTGCAAAGATATTTGCAGCACGTCTGTCTGCAATGAACATCCAAGCTCATTGTTACAAAGCTATTATACTAGCAATTTATGCTGCCAGTTTAACCCCTTAAGGACGAAGCCAGATTTGTACTTAATGCCCAGGCCATTTTTTGCAATTTTGACCAGTGTCACTTTATAGGGTTATAACTCTGGAACGCTTCAATGGATCCCGGTGAATCTGAGATTGTTTTTTCGTGACATATTGGGCTTCATGTTAGAGGTAAATTTAGGATGATATTTTTTTATTTTATTTGTGGAAAAAAATCTGAAATTTGACAAAAAAATTAAAAATTTTGCAAGTTTCAAAATTTAATTTTTATGCCCATAAACCGGAGAGTTATGTCACACAAAATAGTTAATAAATAACATTTTCCACTTGTCTACTTTAGATCAGCGCAATTTTTGAAACAAAATTTTTTGAGGTTAGGAAGTTAGAAGGGTTCAAAGTTCATCAGCAATTTCCCATTTTTTCAACAAAATTTACAAAACCATTTTTTTAGGGACCACATCCCATTTGATGTGACTTTGAGAGGCCTGGGTGACAGAAAATACCCAAAAGTGACACAATTCTAAAACCTGCACCCCTCAAGGTACTCAAAACCACATTCAAGAAGTTTATTAACCCTTCAGGTGCTTCACAGGAACTAAAGTAATATGGAATGAAAAAAAATAAAAATTAACATTTTACCTAAAATGTTACTTTAGCACTAATTTTCTTACTTTTTCAAGAGGTAACACCAAAAATTGGACCTCCCACTTTGTTACCCACTTTCTTATGAGCGCGCCGATACCCCACATGTGGTCAGAAACCTTTGTTTGGGTAAATGGGAGAGCTCGGAATGAAAGGAGCAATATTTGAATTTTGGAAAGCAAAGTTGGCTGAAACAGATTGCGGGCACCATGTTGCTTTTACAGATCCCCTAAGGTACCTAAACAGCAGGAACCCCCCTCAAGTGAACCCATTTTGGAAACTAGACCCCTTAAGGCTTCTATCGAGGGGTATACTGAGCATTTTGGACCCACAAGTACTTCACAGATTTTGATAACGTTACTTTGTCATATTGAAAATTGTAATTTTTTTCTCAAAAATGTTGCTTTAGCATCAATTCTCTCACTTTTTCAAGAGGTAATTCCAAAAATTTGACCCAAATGTTTGTTACCCACTTTTTTTTGAGCGCGGTGATACCTCACATGTGGTCTGAAACCTTTGTTTGGACAAGTGGGAGGGCTTGGAACGAAAGGAGCAATATTTGAATTTTGGAAAGGAAATTTGGCTGAAAAAGATTGCGGGCACCATGTTGCATTTGGAGGACCCCTAAGGTACGTAAACAGCAAAAAAACAAAACAAGTGACCCCATATTGGAAACTAGGCCTCTCAAGGAATTTATCTAGATGTTTGGTGAGTACCCTGAACCCCCAGGTGCTTCACAGAAGTTTATAACGTTGAGCCATGAAAATAAAAAAATAAAATTTTACCACAAAATTGTTACTTCAACCAGGTAGCTTTTCTTTCACAAGGGTAACAGGAAAAAAATCACCATGAAATGTATTCTGCAATTTCTCCTGAGTTTGGTGATATCTTATATGTGGTGGAAATCAACTGTTTGGGCGCATGACAGGGCTCGGAAGGGAAGGAGTGCAATTTGACTGAACATTTGGCTGGAATAATTAGTGGACGCTATGTCGCATTTGGAAAGCCCCTAAAGTGCCTAAACAGTGGAGCCCCCCCACAAGTGACCCCATTCTGGAATCAAGAAACCTCAAGGCTTTTATCTAGGTGTATATTGAGCATTTTGAATCCACGAATACTTCACAGAATTTGATAAGCTTAGGTTGCCATATTGAAAATTTTCATTTTTTTCACAAAAATGTTTCTTTAGCATCACATTTCTCACTTTTTCAAGAGGCAACAACAAAATGTGGACCCCACAGGTTGTTATCCAATTTCTTGTGAGCGCAGGGATACCCCATATGTGGCCAAAAACCTCTGTTTGGATATATGGGAGGGCTTGGAATGGAAGGAGCACCATTTGAATTTTGGAAAAGTTGAAATAAATTGCGCGCACCATGTCACATTAGCAGGGCCTCTTGGGTACCTATACATTAGAAACCCCCCACAAATGACTCCATTTTGGAAACTGGACCCCTCAATGATTTTATTCAGGAGTATAGTAAGCATTTTGAATCCACAGGTACTTCACAAAAATGTTGCTGTAGCAACAAATTTCTCTCTTTTAGGCTATGTGGCCATGATCCAGCGACACGGCGTCCAGTACACAGTGTCAGCCTCCTGCAGAGATGTGAGTGTTGTCCACGGGAGAACGCAGCTGCCCATGCCCACGATTTGGGTTCAGGCTGCTGTGGAGCTCTATGCTACCTGCAGAGCACACTCATCTCCGCAGCATAAATTGACATGCTGGGGCTCGGGAAGCTGCGCCACAGGTCGGTTTATGCTGCGGAGAAAAGAAGCAGTGGGCACGGGATTTCTAAAAATCCTTCAACTGTGCTTCTACTGCACAACGCAGCGTTATGGACGCAGGGAAAACACTCTGCGCCCAAAACGCTGCAAACCCTGATTGTGGGCACACAGCCTAAAATGCTACAATGGATGAATGGATAGATGTCAAACATATATAACGTCCCACCCCCCTGCATATTCTAAGCTGGCGCCCTTTAGTGCCTTTCATGTGGCACTAAAGGGTGCCTAGCCTTGTATTTAGCCCAAAAAGAAAAAAAATAATTAAAATAAATGACGTGGGGTCCCCCCTATTTTTGATAGCCAGCTAGGGTAAAGCAGACAGCTGTAGCCTGCAAACCACAGCTGACAGCTTCACCTTGGCTGGTGATCAATTTGGAGGGCTCCCCAAGCTGTTTTTTTTTTTAATTATTTATAAATAAATAATTAAAAAAAAAAAACAAACGTAGGGTCCCCCCAAATTAGATCACCAGCCAAGGTGAAGCTGACAACTGGGGTCTGGTATTCTCAGGGTGGGAAGAGCCATGGTTATTGGACTCTTCCCAGCCTAAAAATAGCAGGCCGCAGCTGCCCCAGAAGTGGCGCATCCATTAGATGCGCCAATTCTGGCGCTTCGCCCCAGCTCATCCCGCGCCCTGGTGCGTTGGCAAACAGGGTAATAAATGGGGTTGATACCAGGTGTGTAATGTCACCTGGCATCAAGCCCAGCAATTAGTTATGTCACGGCATCTATCAGATACCCGACATAACTAATTGACAGTATAAAAAAAAAAAATTGACAACAAAAAAAAATTTATTTGAAAAAACACTCCCCAAAACATTCCCTGATTGACCAACTTATTGAAAAGAAAAGAAAAAAAAAATCCGCTGTAATCCATTTGGACGTCCCACGTCGACTCTGGACCTTCTAGAATATGGTGGACACGTTCAGGGAACGTATCCCCCATTTTCTAGTATTGCAGACCCTCCATTTGAGGAGAGTGGGTGCAAAGAATCTGCACCCACCCTCCCTGGGTCACAGCTGCAGTGTGGCGAGCAGCAGCAGCAGCCAGCGTCCTGAACACAGGAAGCTGACAGCCGCGCTCTGCACATGGGACCGGCGTTTGCTGTGAAGGAGCCGGAGGAGGGGGCCGCGGGGGATCAGCGCTCCGACAGGTATGTATGACACCGGGGAACACCGGGGGGAACAGGGGGGGATCCGGCAGGGCCTAGGGAGCAGGTTTCTTTCGCATGTGTTATGGCACATACAACAGAAACCATAAGAAAAGTGTAAATGTGGCCGGCGCGCTGCTGTGCTCGCCGGTGCGCGCGGCCATCTTGGATTTTCGGGAGGGGGTTGGGGGTCGGGGGGGGGCACTTTGGGGATACCGAGGGGACCGGAGGGAACCGGGAAAAAGATTTATCTCCCTTCTGGCATGTTTGATCATGCCAGATGGGAGATAAATCATTTTTTACCGGCGCAGTCATTTACTATAACTTGATGATCGGTATACGGTGTATACCGGTCATCACGTGACGGGGGACCGGAAAAACCGTCCCGAATCATGATCTCCAGGGTCTCAGCTACCCCCGGCAGCTGAGACCCCGGAAATTTTGTGACTCTGGTGGGCGCTAGACCCTTTTTTCCAACCGCCGTTAAAAAGCGGCGGATCGTAAGAAGTACCTTAATTTGTCGCCGTTAAAAGGCGTATCGGCGGTCGTTAAGGGGTTAAGGGCCGTAGTTGCATTGTCAGGGATAATTATTGTTGTTTATTCTGCTGTTAATAAAGCTAGACCACCACTGCAATCTACACCACTCTCAATTTTTACTACCACATTTTAAGTGCACAATCTTGTCGCAATCAACATGAGTGGCAAAATGACAGATGCTGGTGGAAAGGGGAAGAGGCGTGTTGGAAAAGGAAAAAAAGGGTTTGTCCGTGGGGAAGGTGGCAAAGCTCCATTAACATCTGCTGAAGATAGACCATCTTCCAGCAAAAGTAAGATGTCTACTACTTACCGTGGACAATCCGATGTGCTCCCTTTTTTACGGACACGAAAAACTGGATCAAAGGTAGATGATGGCCAAAAAAGGAAAATGCTTGAATGGATCTCAAGTGGTCCAACAAGTGCCCTCTCCGCCACCTCAACTACCGCATCCAAAAAACACCAGTCCTCTGAGTTGTCTTCCCAATCAAACTTGCTTTCTCCCAGCTCTGAAGTCTCCATCCGCCCTGCACAGTATGGTGAAACTGAGATGGCTGAGTCTGCAGAGCTGTTCAGTCACACTATAGCCTGGGAATCAGAGGTCTGCTCCCAAGCTACAGTGAGTACAGACCAGGAAATGGTCTGCAGTGATGCCCAGAACCTTTGTGACTCTGATTCAGGCCGTGAGGACCAAGTTTCTGGGCATAATGTTGACCCTTTTTCACAAACTGTAACACCTGTTCTTATAGACAATGAGGAACATACTGATTACGATGAGACGCAGATACCAGATTGGGATGGCAACTTAAATATTCGGTCAGGGCAAGAAGAGGCTCGGTCTGAGGGTGAGGGGAGTGCAAACACAAAAATTGATGAGGAAGTTCTAGATCCCACCTACTGTCAACCCACAGTCAGGCACTCGAGGAGGTCAACAGAGGCGGTGGAGTAGGATGCAACCGTCGACGAAGTTACCTTGCGCCTTTCTGGACAGAGTCGGAGCACTGGTAGCATGTCTACAACTGCATCCTCAGCCACCACTGTGCCTCTGGGCACTAGTCGGGGTGGATCATCAGGTCGCATGCCCTCTAAGCCTTGCCTAGCCTGGTCCTTTTTTGACATAGAAAAAGATCGCCCAAATTATGTGATATGTAAAATTTGTCGTGATTCTGTTAGTAGAGGGAAAAACCTCAGCAGTTTGACAACTTCTTCCATGAATCGTCACATGAATAAATATCATATGTCCCAGTGGGAAGCTCACCGTGCTGCAATGCGGCCTAGCGGAGCGAACCATCCACCGCCTGCCCCTTCCAGTGCATCCGCGCGCTCTTCATCTTCTAGGACTGTGGGGACAGCTGTCACACCTGGTTTTCCACGCACAACTTTCACCACTGTAACCGCAACAGGCAGTTTGCTTGGTAGGTTGTCAGTTGGTTTGGAAGGGGAAACAAGTGCGTGTGTACAGCTCTCTCAGACATCGATAGCACCAACGTTGGATGAAGGCAACATCATGTCTACGCCTGCACTTTCCTCACAAACCTGCATTTTTCCAGGGACACCCTACTCAACACCGTCTACACACAGCAGCCAGATCTCTGTCCCTCAGATGTGGACAAATAAAAGGCCATTTCCTGCGACCCATGACAAAGCTATGAGGTTGACTTTAGCCCTCTGTAAGCTCTTGGCTACCGAAATGCTGCCTTTCCGCCTGGTGGACACACAGGATTTTAGAGACCTTATGTCTGTTGCTGTGCCCCCAGTACCAGATGCCTAGTCGCCACTACTTCTCTAAGAAAGGTGTGCCCGCGCTACACCAGCATGTCGCACACAACATCACCGCTTCCTTGAGAAACTCAGTGTGTGAACGGGTGCATTTCACCACCGATACTTGGACCAGTAAGCATGGACAGGGACGTTACATGTCGCTGACTGGGCACTGGGTAACTATGGTGATAGATGGTGAAGGGTCTGCTGCACAAGTCTTGCCGTCCCCACGACTTGTGTGTCAATCCTCTGTCTGTCCAAGTTCCGCCACTGCTTCTGCCTCCTCCACCTCTTCTGTGTCCTCCACCTCCGCCCCAAGCCTGCCTGGTCAGGCCACCAGCGTTCTCACTGCGCAGAAGGAAGCACGCACCCCTCATTACTATGCTGGCAGCAGAGCGCAACGGCATCAGGCGGTCTTTAGCTTGACATGTCTTGGAAATAGTAGTCACACAGCGACTGAGTTGTGGGCAGCTCTGGAGACTGAGTTTAATAAATGGTTGTCTCCACTCAACCTGCAGCCTGGTAAGGCCGTGTGCGACAATGCTGCAAACCTGGGTGTGGCCCTTCGCCTGGGCAAGGTGACACACGTGCCATGTATGGCTCATGTGTTGAACCTTGTTGTCCATCAATTTTTAACATACTTTCCCGGCCTAGATGGCCTTCTGACCAGGGCACGAAAACTGTCTGCTCACTTCCGCCGTTCAACCGCCGTAGCTGTGCAACTTGCATAGCTCCAAAAGTCTTTCGGCCTGCCGGTTCATCGCCTGAAATGCGATGTGGCGACACGCTGGAATTCGACTCTCCACATGTTACAGCGACTGTGGCAGCACCGCCGAGCCCTGGTGCAATACGTCATGATGTATAGCCTAGGCCAACGAGATGCAGAGGTGGGGCAGATCACCCTGATGGAGTGGTCTCAGATCAAGGACCTATGCACCCTTCTGCACAGTTTCGACATGGCGATGAATATGTTTAGCGCTGACAATGCCATTATCAGCATGACAATTCCAGTCATTTACATGCTTGAGCACACGCTAAACACTATTCGGAGTCAGGGGGTGGGACAACAGGAAGGGGAGGAACTACAGGAGGATTCATATTCGCAAGACACAACAACATCACCAAGGTCCAGACTAGAGATGAGCGAACCGGTCGCGGTTCAGCTCGAGGTCAGTTCGCCCAACGGAGCTCCCGTTCGAGTTCGGTTCGTCGAACGTTCGACGAACCGAACTCGAACTGCATAGGAAACAATGGCAGGCAATCACAAACACATAAAAACACCTAGAAAACACCCTCAAAGGTGTCCATAAGGTGACAAACAACTCACAACACAACACAAACACATGGAAAGTGACAAGGACATATACTCATGCGAAAACAAAAGAGCTGGACAAGGAAAAAGAGGAGGAGACACAGATATATGAGTATATGCAAGGAAACATCGATGCCATTACTGTGCAACTTGAGCCCTGCTCATTTTAGGCTTCCAATCTGGATAAATTGCCTGAGCTCGACACGTACGCCTTGGGGATCTTGTCGTGTCCTGCAGCCAGCATTCTCTCGGAACCTGTCTTCAGTGCTGCTGGGGGTCTGCTGGCAGATAAGCACACGTGTCTGTCCACTGACAATGTGGACATGGCTCTCAGAGGACTTTTCTTTCCCTGGGTCAGCCAGGGGACGGGAAAGGCACGCGTATTTTTGAGAGTGCTTCATGCAAAGCATCTTTTTCATCTTGAAAATTGGGTCAACTGATGCCATTCAAGTGGGGTGTGTGTGTGGCCCAATTAGTGGAAACGAGGGAGACTGTGGTTGGAGTCCCCTCGCTGTGTTTCTAAAAGAACCAAAATGAACAAATCATGGCTCTCAGAGGACTTTTCTTCCCCTGGGTCATCCAGGGGACGGGAAAGGCACGCGTATTTTTGAGAGTGCTTCATGCAAAGCATCTTTTTCATTTTGAAAATTGGGTCAACTGATGCCAGTCAAGTGGGGTGTGTGTGGCCCAATTAGTGGAAACGAGGGAGACTGTGGTTAGAGTCCCCTCGCTGTGTTTCTAAAAGAACCAAGATGAACAAGTCATGGCTCTCAGAGGACTTTTCTTCCCCTGGGTCAGCCAGGGGACGGGAAAGGCACGCGTATTTTCTAGAGTGCTTCATGCAAAGCATCTTTTTTATCTTGAAAATTGGGTCACCTGATGCCAGTCAAGTGGGGTGTGTGTGGCCCAATTAGTGGCAACGAGGGAGAATGTGGTTGGAGTCCCCTCGCTGTGTTTCTAAAAGAACCAAGATGAACAAGTCATGGCTCTCAGAGGACTTTTCTTCCCCTGGGTCAGCCAGGGGACGGGAAAGGCACGCGTATTTTTGAGAGTGCTTCATGCAAAGCATCTTTTTCATCTTGAAAATTGGGTCTCCTGATGCCAGTCAAGTGGGGTGTGTGTGGCCCAATTAGTGACAACGAGGGAGACTGTGGTTGGAGTCCCCTCGCTGTGTTTCTAAAAGAACCAAGATGAACAAGTCATGGCTCTCAGAGGACTTTTCTTCCCCTGGGTCAGCCAGGGGACGGGAAAGGCACGCGTATTTTTGAGAGTGCTTCATGCAAAGCATCTTTTTCATTTTGAAAATTGGGTCACCTGATGCTAGTCAAGTGGGGTGTGTGTGGCCCAATTAGTGGCAACGAGGGAGACTGTGGTTGGAGTCCCCTCGCTGTGTTTCTAAAAGAACCAAGATGAACAAGTCATGGTTCTCAGAGGACTTTTCTTCCCCTGGGTCAGCCAGGGGACGGGAAAGGCACGCGTATTTTTGAGAGTGCTTCATGCAAAGCATCTTTTTTATCTTGAAAATTGGGTCAACTGATGCCAGTCAAGTGGGGTGTGTGTGGCCCAGTTACTGGAAACGAGGGAGACTGTGGTTGGAGTCCCCTCGCTGTGTTTCTAAAAGAACCAAAATGAACAAATCATGGCTCTCAGAGGACTTTTCTTCCCCTGGGTCAGCCAGGGGACGGGAAAGGCACGCGTATTTTTGAGAGTGCTTCATGCAAAGCATCTTTTTCATCTTGAAAATTGGGTCACCTGATGCCAGTCAAGTGGGGTGTGTGTGGCCCAATTAGTGACAACGAGGGAGACTGTGGTTGGAGTCCCCTCGCTGTGTTTTCCATGCTTTTAGAAGGGCATGACATGGCTTGCAGGTTGACTTTCAGCATCTGCAAACTGTTGGCTACCAAAATGCTGCCTTTCCAACCTTTTTAACCGAGGATTTTCGAGACCTTATGCCCATCGCAGTGCCCCAAGAGCCGATGCCCAGGCGCCACTCCTTCTCCAACAAAGGCGTGCACGCGCTACACCAGCATGTCGCACTAAACATCACTGATTCCTTGAGAAACTCTGTGTGACAGGGTGCATTTCACCACAGATAATTGGCCCAGTAAGCATGGACAGGGGCGTTACATGTCGCTGACTGGGCAATGGGTTACTGTGGGGAGAGATGGAGAAGGGTCTGCTGTACAAGTCTTGCCGTCCCTACGAGTTGTGTCAATCCTTCTTCTGTATGTAGAAGTTAATACACTGCTTCTGCCTCTTCAACCTCGTGTGGGTCCTCCACCTTGGCCCAAACCCTGTGTGGTCAGGCCACCCTTCCTTGTAACTGTGCACAAGGAATACCACACACCTCCTTACTATGCTGGCAGCAGAACTCAATGCCATCAGGCGGTCAAAGGTTTACTTTGAAATGTATGGGAAATGTGACTCACACCGCTGAGAAGTTGTGGACGGTTATCTCTGGAGACCGAGTTTCATCAATGGTTGTCTCCACTCAACCAGCAGCCAGGGAAGGCCGGGTGCGACAATGATGCAAACATGGGTGCGGCCCTTCGCTGTGACAATGTGACACACGTGCCTTGTGTGGCTCACGTGTTGAACCTGGTTGTCCAGCAATTTTTAAAGCACTATCCTGGCCCACATGGCCTTCTGCAAAAAGCACGGTGTATCGCCTTCCTTGATCCACACACTCAGATGGGCTGTAAATGATAGGCTAGAGGGAAGCCACTCACCAAGCAGGACCCCTAGAACCCTGAAACCCTTTAACCCCTATACAGGGATTAGGAATTACACAGGACCCAAGGTGATCAATACCTGTGGAAGGCTGCAGTTCCAGAGAATAGTAGTCAGGCAGGGTCAAAACATTAATTGAGGAACAGGAACAGAATGGGACGGCCAAGACTTAATCAGAAAACAAGCAGAGGTGAAATGCGGATCGGCCAACAAGGTACATAAAGAGCAAGCAGGAAACGTAGTCAGGTAACAAGCACACAAACTCATAAAACTGAACTGGGGGTAAAAGTAACCAGAGGTTCATAGCTATGTCTGGCAGTGGTCTGCAGACAGGATGGGCATAAAAAAGGGTGTCTTCCCATTGGTTGTAGCTGAATGATGGTACTTCATCTGTGAGATACCCACCAGCTACATTCAGCCAGAGATTCTGCATCTGTCAAGGTAATGCAGCCCAGTGGGTGAGCATAACCTGCGTCCACCTGCGCCGCTGGCATCGACTCCTCTCCCATCATCAGCACTATGCATGAAAGGAACACGTTGTCACCTGGCGACCGGAGTACAAATTGACGGAGCGGACTCCGTTGGTGACTTAACAGCCGTGTGCGGCAATGATGCAAACCTGGCTGCGGGCCATCGTCAGGGCAATGTGACACACGTGCCTTGTATGGCTCACGTGTTGAACCTAATTCTCCAGCAATTTTTAAAACACCATCCCGGCCTACATGGCCTTGTGCAGCGGGCACGCTCGCTATGTGCTCACTTCCATCGTGCGCACACAGCAGCTCTACAACTTTCGTCGCTACAGAAGTCTTTAGGTCTGGTGGTTAAACGCCTGAAATGCGATGTGCCTACACGCAGGAATTTGAATCTGCACATGTTGCAGCGTTTGTGGCAGCACCGCCGAACCCTGCTGCCATACGTTATGACATATAGCCTGGGATAACTTGATCCAGAGGTGGTGCAGATCACGCTGCTGGAGTGGTGTCAGATCAAGGACCTATGCACCCTTCTACACAGTTTACAAATGTCGACGAAGATGTTTAGCACTGGCGATGCCATTCTCAGCGTGACAATTCTGGTCATCTACATGATGGAGCACACTGTAATTATTATTCAGAGTCAGGTGTTGGGACAAGAGTAAGGGGAGGAAGTACAGGAGGAGTCATATGCGGAAGGGATAACAAGATCTACGAGGTCCAGATGGTCAGTGGCACCTAGGCGGCAGTCATGGTGAGGGACAGGGATTAACAAGGGCGCATAGTATCAGGAAAAAGTGTTGAGGAAGGTGCAGGAGCCCATGAAGAAATGGAGGACGAACTGGCGATGGGCATGGAAGACTCAGCAGTAGAGTTGAGCGCGGTTCTAGGTTCGAGGTTCTCCAGTTCTAGGCTCGAGTGATTTTGGGGCTGTTCTAGATCGAACTAGAACTCGAGCTTTTTGCAAAAGCTCGATAGTTCTAGCTACGTTCGAGAACGGTTCTAGCAGCAAAAAAAACAGCTAATTCCTAGCTGGCTTTCTGCTGTAATAGTGTAAGTCACTCTGTGACTCACACTATTATGACATATCAGTGTATAGTGTGCGGGAACAGCGCATTCAGATCACTGCTGTATGGATAATGGTGATCGCCATTTTTTTTTTTCCTTGTCTTCCTTCCCTAAGCGCGCGCATGTAGTGGGGAGGGCCATTATGTCAGCCAATCCCAGACACACACACAGCTAAGTGGACTTTTAGCCAGAGAAGCAACGGCATGTGTGATAGGATGTCCATGTCACATGTCCCTGCATTATAAAAACGAGTATCTGCCCGTCCGGACGCCATTATCTCTTCTGCGTCCTTGGTGTCAGACATCACTGGCGCAGCTCCGTCCTGAGTCCTATCGCCGATACAGCTGTATGCGCTCCATACACAGCGCTGGACAGCTTAGGGAGAGCACTTTCTATCAGTCCTTTTAAGGGCTCTTACCGGCAGGGTCAGAGCCATAGGTGACAGGTCCTGAAAACAGAGAAAGCGTCTGTGTAGCTAAGGTCAGGGATTTCCTCGCTGCATATCCCCATTAGGAGGGATAGAAAGGCAGGCTTCCATTCCTCTACCCAGAGACTACTAAGCCATTATACTAGCAAACACTCAGTGTACCTAGTGGCATTCTAAACGTGGCTATTGGACATTTGTATAGTCACACTAGTGCAAAGATATTTGCAGCACGTCTGCCTGCATTGCACACTCAAACTCATTGTTACTAAGCCATTATACTAGCAAACACTGATTGAACCTAGTGGCCTCCTAAACGTGGCTATTGGACTTCTGTATAGTCACACTAGTGCACAGATATTTGTAGCACGTCTGCCTGCATTGCACAATCAAACTCATTATAACTAAGCCATTATACTAGAAAACACTGATTTAACCTAGTGGCATCCTAAACGTGGCTATTGGACTTTTGTATAGTCCCACTAGTGCACAGATATTTGCAGCACGTCTGCCTGCATTGCACACTAAAACTCATTGTAGCTAAGCCATTATACTAGCAAACACTGATTGAACCTAGTGGCATCCAAAACGTGGCTATTGGACTTTTGTATAGTCCCACTAGTGCAAAGATATTTGCAGCACGTCTGCCTGCATTGCACACTCAAACTCATTGTTACTAATCCATTATACTAGCAAACACTGATTGAACCTAGTGGCATTCTAAACGTGGCTATTGGACATTTGTATAGTCCCACTAGTGCAAAGATATTTGCAGCACGTCTTGCTGCATTGCACACTCAAACTCATTGTTACTAAGCCATTATACTAGCAAACACTGATTGAACCTAGTGGCATTCTAAACGTGGCTATTGGACATTTGTATAGTCCCACTAGTGCAAAGATATTTGCAGCACGTCTTGCTGCATTGCACACTCAAACTCATTGTTACTAAGCCATTATACTAGCAAACACTGATTTACCCTAGTGGCATCCTAAACGTGGCTATTGGACTTCTGTATAGTAACACTAGTGCACAGATATTTGCAGCACGTCTGCCTGCATTGCACACTCAAACTCATTATAACTAAGCCATTATACTAGCAAACACTGATTTAACCTAGTGGCATCCTAAACGTGGCTATTGGACTTTTGTATAGTCCCACTAGTGCAAAGATATTTGCAGCACGTCTGCCTGCATTGCACACTCAAACTCATTGTAGCTAAGCCATTATACTAGCAAACACTCAGTGAACCTAGTGGCATCCTAAACGTGGCTATTGGACTTTTGTATAGTCCCACTAGTGCAAAGATATTTGCAGCACGTCTGCCTGCATTGCACACTCAAACTCTCTGTTACTTAATAAGACGTTATAATACCAAAAATTGAGTAAACTTAGTGGCATACAAGAAGTGGCTGTTGTACTCCATTAGTGCCCCACTGGTGCCAAGCTATTTCTAGCACCTGTGCAGGACACCCTCCTGCTCTGTTTTTAATAAGCTATAATGATAGCAAAAAATACTGCCATTTAGTGGCATGATAGAACTGACTGTTGTATTCCATTAGTGCCCCACTGGTGCCAAGCTATTTCTAGCACCTGTGCAGGACACCATCCTGCTCTGTTTTTAATAAGTTATAATGATAGCAAAAAATACTGCCATTTAGTGGCATCATAGAACTGGCTGTTGTGTTCCATTAGTGCCCCACTGGTGCCAAGCTATTTCTAGCACTTCTGCAGGACACCCTCCTGCTCTGTTTTTAATAAGCTATAATGATAGCAAAAAATACTGCCATTTAGTGGCATACAAAAAGTGGCTGTTGGACTCCTTTATTGTGCCACTTGTGCCAAGCAATCTCAAGCACCTCTGCATTCTACCCTCAGGTACATTTAGTTATGCTAATTTTATAGCAAACTCAGGGAATTCCTTGCTGCATTTGATCATTAGGAGGGATAGAAAGTGATGCTTCTTTTACTGTCCTGGTACCCACAGAACACGGCCACTGTACCCATCTGTCCACTTTTGCCACGCTATTTAATTTGCCCAAAGAGCTGACTCTTTTTCAGCCATCCTAAAATTGTCTGGAATACTAAGTTAATGTTCCTTTGCTGCCAAGCAAGGTACAACAGATGTGCATTCTACTCTCCTTTCCATTTCTGGAATGCAATTATTAACTGCAGGTAGTCCAGCCAATCTGTGACGAAGGTGCAGGCGTGGATATAATATAGCCTGCATCCAATGATGGTTCTCTCGATGTCTGACAGCTCAACAATACCTTCTGTTTCCACTTCCAAAACAAGTGATGACCTGCCAATCACACTCCCTGTTGCGGGTAAAGGAGTGGAAGTTCAGTGTGAAAAACCATGTGTGACTGCTGTCCCCACAGTCACAGAGGATGAAGAGCACACAGATGCACTTGATGGGGCAGGCGGTGGTTGCACAGGCACGCTAGGCTGCATTGTAGCACAGTGAAATTCACATTGCGACGTATGCTTCATTTTAAGTTGTGTACAGGGTGGGCTACCCAGTATGTAGCAAAACCAGGCAACAGCTAAAGGACTCTAGGCAGTTGGGTTGATAAATGATTGTTTAACTTTACCAAAACAAACAATAAGAACCATGCATACAATTTAAATAATTGAACAATCTATTCTGTTGCCTACTACCTGCTAATCCCTCTGTGTAGCAGTAATTGTTTGTTTGTGCGTGTGTGTGTGTGTGTGTGTTTGAACACGACTTACCAGTGGTGCATCACAAGAGCTTCCAAGTTATCTACCTAAACATAGTCAAAACACAATACCCCCCCTGAATACCCTTGTTAGCTGAAGCCTCACAGATAATGCAGATGATAACAGTGTGAATGCAAACCACACAGCTCTGCAACACAGTCATGGAAATCTTGAAAAGCAGCAGTCAATGCAAACATGTGTTGCTGTCCCTCTATGATTTAAACTGTACGTGACAATTTGACAGTGCAGAGGCAGCAAGTCTTATTGTCTATATAGTCGGCCTACCCAGAACAGATATGTGTTTTGCTAATAAAACAAAGTGTTGCGTGCCCGCATTATTGTCTGGGCACAGCCTACCGTACCCGGGTACTGTGATGTCCAGTTTCCAGAAATACAGACTTTACTCTCCTCTCACGGTAAACAGTATAGACAGCACTGTAAGAATGTTGGTCTGTGGCACAGGATGCTGCTCACTGGCATTACGGGGCTCATCATCAAAGTACAACATGACTCCCCTCACAATTGAACGAAGTGTTTCCGCGGTGGCTCCTTGCTGTAACACACACCTTTAGCTTTTCCTTCTGTTCATAGACAGCATCTCCAAGTCCACATCCGAAGAGCAATTTGATATTGCTATAGTGACCAAACAAAGGCAGATTCAAAAAAACAGCAGCCCCTTGTGTGTAGTCTGCAACAATGCATGCAATGGCAAATAAGCATGTTGCATTGCCAGTGGCTAAAGCTGAGCAATACACCTTCACGCTATCAATTCATATCCATGTGACACTTCATGGAGGAACTACTCAAAGGTGTGAGTTTTTGCCTTCTACTTACAGATTGTTGACAAATCTTACAGATTCCATGACTTGGGTGATCCTTTGTGATGTCCAGAAATTCACAGGCTAGGCAAGGCTTACAGCCCATGCGACCTGCATAGCCAACACGACTTCTGCTCAGAGTCAAAGTTGTGGTCCAGGATTCAGTTGTTGACGTGCTTCCAGTACTTTGTCTCTGGCCAGGAAGACGCAACGTAACCTCGTCGTCAGTAGCATCCTCCTCCACCTCCTCTGCTGACCTCATCGACTGGCTGACTTTGGTTTGACAGTAAGTGTGGTCTCCAACCTCATCAATAACCCTGTGTGTTTTTATTCCCCTCGTCCTGAGTCCTCCGAGAAAACCTCTTCCTGCCCTGACCGAATAGTAAAGTTGTCATTCCAATCAGGTATCTGTGCTCCTCATCATGTTCCCCATTGTCTCCACCAGGAGGATTTACTTTTTGGAAATGAGGGTGTAGATTAGGCTCAGCACCTTCTTCATCGGGACCTGGATCCCACTCACAAAGCTTCTGGCCATCTGCGCAGATCATTTCCCCTGTCTCATGGAACTCGCTACCTCAACACGTCAGATTATCTGCTACACCCGCAAGCTTCAATCTGAATCTGAAAACTCATCTATTCAGAAATGACTATAACCTTCAATGACACCACCACCATACGTACTTGACGCTCAACCTACACCACTCCTACTGTCTCCTCCCAAAAATCCTTTAGAATGTAATCCCGCAAGGGCAGGGCCCTCTTCCCTCTGTACCAGTCTGTCTATAGTTACTTGTATATGTATTCTGTATGTAACCCCCTTCTCATGTACAGCACCATGGAATCAATGGTGCTCTATAAATCAATAATAATAAAAATAATAATAACTTCCTTGTCTGTACTCATTGCAGCTTTGGAGCAGACCTCTGATTCCCAGGCTATAGTGCGACTGAACAGCTATGCAAACTCAACCATCTCTGTTACCCCATACTCAGCAGGGCTGGTGGAAACTTGAGAGCTGTTAGGAAGCAAGTACGATTGGATTGACACCACAGAGGAATGGAGTATTTGGGATCTTGAAATTGGGGTGGAGGAGAGGCCACTTTATGGAGCAATTCAGATCCATTGAAGCAGCTGCTGATTTGGCCTCATCTACATTTGTTAGCGATGGTTGTGTCCATGAAAAAAAGGATCATATCAGATTATGCATGGGAAGAAGTACACCTGTTCTTTTGGATGGTATTTGTTGTTACAAAACCTGTAACCTGAAGCCTGCTGCGGTTTCATTTGCGCCCAGGCGTCAGCTGCCATTTAGGGCTGGGCCTTGGGTTGTCCAGCTGGCTGCTTTCTCCTCCACGTCTAAGTGTGGAGAGGCAGCTAGTGCGCATGCGTGTGCCGATTTACCCCAGCTGCAGCCTAACTACTGTGTTTCGCCTAGTGAGTATGCTCAGCCTGACTGTGCCATTGCTGAGGCTAAGTCTTCATTTCGGGATACAGCGCATGCTCCCACACTTAGTGCGAAAAGCCTCTTTGCACAGGTACTTGCACTCCGTGCCGGGTCTAGGTCCTGTGTTGTGCCTAGACACCATAAAGCTGATAGTCTTTTTTCAGACACTGTATTTCATGCTACTGAGCATGCTCAGGCACTTACTGCATCAGAGACTATGTCCGGTAATGAACTCTTTGGCCCTGCCCCTGATGTGGGGGTCCCATATAGACCACAGGGCATCAGGTGTCCTGACAATGTGGCCAGGCCACTACCAAATGGCTTGCAGAGGCCCGCCCCTATGACTTGTCACCGCATTATTGATGCTCAGACGATGACTGGTGAGGTGTTTGGGTCATGGCAGCCATGAGGTCATCATTGAAGTTGCGGTTCCAAATAGGACGCTAGTTATGCCACTCATGACGTGTCACTCTGCTTTTGTCTCCAGGAGGTGCATTGTGGTTCACCCTGGTTTGGGGCGGACCCAGGTTATAAAACGGGCTGGAGCCAACAAGGAGGTGCGCAGTCTTCTGTTATGCTCCGAAAGAGCACACCTCCATGTGTTGAACCCATTGCGGCTTTAGGCCAGAGGAAGGCAGGGATAGTGTGTCAATGCAGGCCACCACCACAGTTGGTAACGCAGAACGGTTAAGACCAGCTCCTGTCCTACCAGTCCTGCTTGTGCAGCCCAGTGGCATTAACAGTAGAGTTGAGCGCGGTTCGTGGTTCGTGGTTCTCCAGTTCTAGGCTTGAGTGATTTTGGGGCATGTTCTAGATCGAACTAGAACTCAAGCTTTTTTGCAAAAGCTTGATAGTTCTAGAAACGTTCGAGAACGGTTCTAGCAGCAAAAAACCAGCTAAATCCTAGCTTGGTTTCTGCTGTAATAGTGTAAGTCACTCTGTGAATCACACTATTATGACATTTCAGTGTATACTGTGCGGGAACAGCGCCTTCAGATCACTGCTGTTTGTATAATGGCGATCGTCATTTTTTTTTTTTTTTCTTGTCTTCCTTCCCTAAGCGCGCGCGTCTTGTGGGGCGGGCCAGCATGTCAGCCAATCCCAGACACACACACAGCTAAGTGGACTTTTAGCCAGAGAAGCAACGGCATGTGTGATAGGATGTCCATGTCACATGTCCCTGCATTATAAAAACGGACATTTTCCTCCAGGATGCGATTATCTCTTCTGCGTCTTTGGTGTCAGACATCACTGTCGCAGCTCCGTCCTCCTGAGTCCTATCGCCGATACAGCTGTATGCGCTCCATACACAGCGTTAGACAGCTTAGGGAGAGCACATTCTAGCAGTCCTTTTAAGGGCTCAAACCGGCAGGGTCAGAGTTAAGGTGACAGGTCCTGAAAACAGCGCCAGCGTCTGTGTAGCCAAGGTCAGGGATTTCCTCCCTGCATTTCCCTATTAGGAGGGATAGAAAGGCAGGCTTCCATTCCTCTACCCAGAGCCCCAAAATCCTGGCACTGTACCCTCGTGTCCTCTGCATACTCCAACTCATTATAACTAAGCCATTATACTAGCAAACACTCAGTGTACCTAGTGGCATCCTATCTGTGGCTATTGGACTTTGCTATAGTCCCACTAGTGCAAAGACATTTGCAGAGCGCGTCTGTCTGCATTGCACACTCCAACTCATGATAACTAAGCCATTATACTAGCAAACACTCAGTGTACCTAGTGGCATCCTATCTGTGGCTATTGGACTTTGCTATAGTCCCACTAGTGCAAAGACATTTGCAGAGCGCATCTGCCTGCATTGCACACTCCAACTCATAACTAAACCATTATACTAGCAAACACTCAGTGTACCTAGTGGCATCATATACGTGGCTATTGGACTTTGCTATAGTCCCACTAGTGCCAAGACATTTGCAGAGCACATCTGCCTGCATTGCACACTCCAACAAATTATAACGAAGCCATTATACTAGCAAACACTCAGTGTACCTAGTGGCATCCTATCTGTGGCTATTGGACTTTGCTATAGTCCCACTAGTGCAAAGACATTTGCAGAGCGCGACTGCCTGCATTGCACATTCCAACTCATTATAACTAAGCCATTATACTAGCAAACACTCAGTGTACCTAGTGGCATCCTATCTGTGGCTATTGGACTTTGCTATAGTCCCACCAGTGCAAAGACATTTGCAGAGCGCGTCTGCCTGCATTGCACACTCCAACTCATTATAACTAAGCCATTATACTAGCAAACACTCAGTGTACCTAGTGGCATCCTATACATGGCTATTGGACTTTGCTATAGTCCCACTAGTGCAAAGACATTTGCAGAGCGCGTCTGCCTGCATTGCACACTCCAACTCATTATAACTAAGCCATTATACTAGCAAACACTCAGTGTACCTAGTGGCATCCTATCTGTGGCTATTGGACTTTGCTATAGTCCCACTAGTGCACAGACATTTGCAGAGCGCGTCTGCCTGCATTGCACACTCCAACTCATTATAACTAAGCCATTATACTAGCAAACACTCAGTGTACCTAGTGGCATCCTATCTGTGGCTATTGGACTTTGCTATAGTCCCACTAGTGCACAGACATTTGCAGAGCGCATCTGCCTGCATTGCACACTCCAACTCATTATAACTAAGCCATTATACTAGCAAACACTCAGTGTACCTAGTGGCATCCTATCTGTGGCTATTGGACTTTGCTATAGTCCCACTAGTGCAAAGACATTTGCAGAGCGCGTCTGCCTGCATTGCACACTCCAACTCATTATAACTAAGCCATTATACTAGCAAACACTCAGTGTACCTAGTGGCATCCTATCTGTGGCTATTGGACTTTGCTATAGTCCCACTAGTGCAAAGACATTTGCAGAGCGCGTCTGCCTGCATTGCACACTCCAACTCATTATAACTAAGCCATTATACTAGCAAACACTCAGTGTACCTAGTGGCATCCTATACGTGGCTATTGGACTTTGCTATAGTCACACTAGTGCAAAGACATTTGCAGAGCGCGTCTGCCTGCATTGCACACTCCAACTCATTATAACTAAGCCATTATACTAGCAATTTTTGCTGCCAGTTTAAGGGCCGTAGTTGCATTGTCAGGGATATTTATTCTTTATTATTCTGCTGTTAATAAAGCTAGACCACCACTGCAATCTTCACCACCTCTCAATTTTTACTACCACATTTTAAGTCCACAATCTTGTCGCAATCAACATGAGTGGCAAAATGACAGATGCTGGTGGAAAGGGGAAGAGGCGTGGTGGAAAAGGCAAAAAAGGTTTTGTCTGTGGGGAAGGTGGCAAAGCTCCATTATCATCTGCTGAAGATAGACCATCTACCAGCAAAAGTAAGATGTCTACTACTTACCGTGGACAATCCGATGTGCTCCCTTTTTTACGGACACGAACAACAGGAAGAAAGGTAGATGATGGGCAAAAAAGGAAAATGCTTGAATGGATCTCAAGTGGTCCAACAAGTGCCCTCTCAGCCACTTCAAGTACCGCATCCAAAAAACACCAGTCCTCTGAGTTGTCATCCCAATCACACTTGATTTCTCCCAGCTCTGAAGTCTCCATCAGCCCTGCACAGTATGGTGGAACTGAGATGGCTGAGTCTGCAGAGCTCTTCAGTCACACTATAGCCTGGGAATCAGAGGTCTGCTCCCAAGCTACAGTGAGTACAGAACAGGAAATGGTCTGCAGTGATGCCCAGAACCTTTGTGACTCTGATTCAGGCCGTGAGGACCAAGTTTCTGAGCATAATGTTGACCCTTTGTCACAAACTGTAACACCTGTGGTTATAGACAATGAGGAACATACTGATGAAGATGAGACGCAGATACCCGATTGGGATGACAACTTAAATATTCGGTCAGGGCAAGAAGAGGCTCGGTCTGAGGGGGAGGGGAGTGCAAACACAATAATTGATGATGAAGTTCTAGATCCCACCTACTGTCAACCCCCAGTCAGGCACTCGAGGAGGTCAACAGAGGCGGTGGAGGAGGATGCAACCGACGACGAAGTTGCCTTGCGCCTTCCTGGACAGAGTCGGAGCACTGGTAGCACGTCTACAACTGCATCCTCAGCCACCACTCTGCCTATGAGCATTATTCGGGGTGGATCAACAGGTCGCATGGCCTCTAAGCCTTGCCTGGCCTGGTCCTTTTTTGACATAGAAAAAGATTGCCCAAATTATGTGATCTGTAAACTTTGTCATGATTCTCTTAGTAGAGGTCAAAACCTCAGCAGTTTGACAACTTCTTCCATGAATCGTCACATGAATAAATATCATAGGTCCCGGTGGGAAGCTCACCGTGCTGCAATGCGGCCTAGCGGAGCGAACCATCCACCGCCTGCCCCTTCCAGTGCATCCGCGCGCTCTTCATCTTCTAGGACTGTGGGGACAGCTGTCACACCTGTTTTTCCACGCACAACTTCCACCACTGTAACCGCAACAGGCAGTTTGCTTGGTAGGTCGTCAGTTGGTTTGGAAGGGGAAACAAGTGAGTGTGTACAGCTCTCTCAGACATCAATAGCACCAACGTTGGATGAAGGCAACATCATGTCTCCGCCTGCACTTTCCTCACAAACCTGCATTTTTCCAGGGACACCCTACTCAACACCGTCTACACACAGCAGCCAGATCTCTGTCCCTCAGATGTGGTCAAATAAAAGGCCACTTCCTGCGACCCATGACAAAGCTAAGAGGTTGACTCTATCCCTCTGTAAGCTGTTGGCTACCGAAATGCTGCCTTTCCGCCTAGTGGACACACAGGATTTTAGAGACCTTATGTCTGTCGCTGTGCCCCAGTACCAGATGCCTAGTCGCCACTACTTCTCTAAGAAAGGTGTGCCCGCGCTACACCAGCATGTCGCACACAACATCACCGCTTCCTTGAGAAACTCTGTGTGTGAACGGGTGCATTTCACCACCGATACTTGGACCAGTAAGCATGGACAGGGACGTTACATGTCGCTGACTGGGCACTGGGTAACTATGGTGATAGATGGTGAAGGGTCTGCTGCACAAGTCTTGCCGTCCCCACGACTTGTGTGTCAATCCTCTGTCTGTCCAAGTTCCGCCACTGCTTCTGCATCCTCCACCTCATCTGGGTCCTCCACCTCCGCCCCAAGCCTGCCTGGTCAGGCCACCAGCGTTCTCACTGCGCAGAAGGAATCACGCACCCCTCATTACTATGCTGGCAGCAGAGCGCAACGGCATCAGGCGGTCTTTAGCTTGACATGTCTTGGGAATAAGAGTCACACAGCTGAGGAGTTGTGGTCAGCTCTGCGGTCCGAGTTTAATAAATGGTTGTCTCCACTCAACCTGCAGCCTGGTAAGGCCGTGTGCGACAATGCTGCAAACCTGGGTGCGGCCCTTCGCCTGGGCAAGGTGACACACGTAACTTGTATGGCTCACGTGTTGAACCTTGTCGTCCAGCAATTTTTAACACACTATCCCGGCCTAGATGGCCTTCTGAACAGGGCACGAAAACTGTCTGCTCACTTCCGCCGTTCAAGCGCCGCAGCAGAGCGACTTGCATCGCTCCAGAAGTCTTTCGGCCTGCCGGTTCATCGCCTGAAATGCGATGTGGCGACACGCTGGAATTCAACTCTCCCTATGTTACAGCGACTGTGGTAGCACCGCAGAGCCCTGGTGCAATACGTCATGACGTATAGCCTGGGCCAACGAGATGCAGAGGTGGGGCAGATCACCCTGATGGAGTGGTCTCAGATCAAGGACCTATGCACCCTTCTGCACAGTTTCGACATGGCGACGAATATGTTTAGCTCTGACAATGCCATTATCAGCATGACGATTCCAGTCATTTACATGCTGGAGCACACGCTAAACACTATTCGGAGTCAGGGGGTGTGACAACATGAAGGGGAGGAACTACAGGAGGATTCATATGCGCAAGGGACAACAACATCACCAAGGTCCAGACGTTCATCATCACCAATGCAGCAGGCATGGGACCATGGGGGACAGGGTTCGACAAGGGCGCATAGTAGCAGGCGAAATGTTGAGCAAGGTGCAGGAGAACATGAAGAAATGGAGGACGAACTGTCCATGGACATGGAAGACTCAGCGGATGAGGGAGACCTTGGTCAAATTTCAGTTGAAAGAGGTTGGGGGGAGATGTCAGAGGAAGAAAGAACGGGTAGCACCTCTATGCCACAAACACAGCGTGGACTTGGTCCGCATGGCTGCGCAAGACACATGAGTGCCTTTTTGTTGCACTACCTCCAACATGACAGTCGTATTGTCAAAATTAGAAGTGATGATGACTACTGGATTGCCACACTATTAGATCCCCGGTACAAGTCCAAATTTTGTGACATAATTCCAGCCATAGAAAGGGACGCACATATGCAGGAGTATCAGCAGAAGCTGTTACTCGATCTTAGCTCGGCTTTTCCACCAAACAATCGTGCAGGTGCAGGGAGGGAATCTCCCAGTTGTAACTTGACAAACATGGGACGGTCTCGTCATCTTCAACAGTCTACCCGTACCAGTAGGACCGTATCTGGTGCTGGTAACAGCAATTTTATGGAATCTTTTCATAATTTTTTTAGACCCTCCTTTGCAAGGCCACCAGAGACAACGAGTCTGACACATAGTCAACGGCTGGAGAGGATGATACAGGAGTATCTCCAAATGAACATCGATGCCATGACTGTGCAACTGGAGCCTCTCTGAACGTGTCTTCAGTGCTGCTGGGTGTGTGCTGAAAGATAAGCGCACGCGTCTGTCCAGTGACAATGTGGACAGACTGACGTTCATCAAAATGAACAAGTCATGGATCCAGAAGGAATTTACAACCCCTGTGTCATCCTGGGGAGAGTAAATGCTTGTGGATTTGGAATGTGCTTGATGCAAATCTAGCTGTGAAGTGTACAACTAGGGCACAAGTGCTGCCACTGAATGGGTGGGTGTGTGTGGGGCACAATTTTTGGAAAAAAATGGAGACTCCGCTTGGAGTAACCCTTGCTTCCATTGTTTTTAAAAGAAGCCAAGATGAACAAGTCATGGTTCAGCAAAGACTTTATCTACCTACCCCGGTGTCACGCTGGGGACGGTTAATTATGGCGTATTTTTGAATGTGCTTGATGCAAATCAAAACATCCTGTTTGCAACTAGGGCCCAAGTGCTGCCACTGATGGGGTGGGTGTCTGTGTGGCCCAATTTTTGGAAAAAAGGGAGACTCCGCTTGGAGTAACCCTTGCTTGCTGTGTTTTTAAAAGAAGCCAAGATGAACAGAGCTGGGATCAGGAAAGACTTTGCTACCTACCCCGGTGTCATCCTGGGGACGGATAAGAATGGCGTATTTTTGAATGTGCTTGATGCAAATGTAGCTGTGAAGTGTACAACTGGGGCACAACTGCTGCCACTGAAGGGGTGGGTGTGTGTGGGGCCCAATTTTTGGAAAAAAGGGAGACTCCGCTTGGAGTAACCCTTGCTTACATTGTTTTTAAAAGAAGCCAAGATGAACAAGTCATGGGTCAGCAAAGACTTTATCTACCTACCCCGGTGTCACGCTGGGGACGGTTAATTATGGCGTATTTTTGAATGTGCTTGATGCAAATCAAAACATCCTGTTTGCAACTAGGGCCCAAGTGCTGCCACTGATGGGGTGGGTGTCTGTGTGGCCCAATTTTTGGAAAAAAGGGAGACTCCGCTTGGAGTAACCCTTGCTTGCTGTGTTTTTAAAAGAAGCCAAGATGAACAGAGCTGGGATCAGGAAAGACTTTGCTACCTACCCCGGTGTCATCCTGGGGACGGATAAGAATGGCGTATTTTTGAATGTGCTTGATGCAAATGTAGCTGTGAAGTGTACAACTGGGGCACAACTGCTGCCACTGAAGGGGTGGGTGTGTGTGGGGCCCAATTTTTGGAAAAAAGGGAGACTCCGCTTGGAGTAACCCTTGCTTACATTGTTTTTAAAAGAAGCCAAGATGAACAAGTCATGGGTCAGCAAAGACTTTATCTACCTACCCCGGTGTCACGCTGGGGACGGTTAATTATGGCGTATTTTTGAATGTGCTTGATGCAAATCAAAACATCCTGTTTGCAACTAGGGCCCAAGTGCTGCCACTGATGGGGTGGGTGTCTGTGTGGCCCAATTTTTGGAAAAAAGGGAGACTCCGCTTGGAGTAACCCTTGCTTGCTGTGTTTTTAAAAGAAGCCAAGATGAACAGAGCTGGGATCAGGAAAGACTTTGCTACCTACCCCGATGTCATCCTGGGGACGGACAAGAATGGCGTATTTTTGAATGTGCTTGATGCAAATGTAGCTGTGAAGTGTACAACTGGGGCACAACTGCTGCCACTGAAGGGGTGGGTGTGTGTGGGGCCCAATTTTTGGAAAAAAGGGAGACTCCGCTTGGAGTAACCCTTGCTTACATTGTTTTTAAAAGAAGCCAAGATGAACAAGTCATGGGTCAGCAAAGACTTTATCTACCTACCCCGGTGTCACGCTGGGGACGGTTAATTATGGCGTATTTTTGAATGTGCTTGATGCAAATCAAAACATCCTGTTTGCAACTAGGGCCCAAGTGCTGCCACTGATGGGGTGGGTGTCTGTGTGGCCCAATTTTTGGAAAAAAGGGAGACTCCGCTTGGAGTAACCCTTGCTTGCTGTGTTTTTAAAAGAAGCCAAGATGAACAGAGCTGGGATCAGGAAAGACTTTGCTACCTACCCCGGTGTCATCCTGGGGACGGATAATAATGGCGTATTTTTGAATGTGCTTGATGCAAATGTAGCTGTGAAGTGTACAACTGGGGCACAACTGCTGCCACTGAAGGGGTGGGTGTGTGTGGGGCCCAATTTTTGGAAAAAAGGGAGACTCCGCTTGGAGTAACCCTTGCTTACATTGTTTTTAAAAGAAGCCAAGATGAACAAGTCATGGGTCAGCAAAGACTTTATCTACCTACCCCGGTGTCACGCTGGGGACGGTTAATTATGGCGTATTTTTGAATGTGCTTGATGCAAATCAAAACATCCTGTTTGCAACTAGGGCCCAAGTGCTGCCACTGATGGGGTGGGTGTCTGTGTGGCCCAATTTTTGGAAAAAAGGGAGACTCCGCTTGGAGTAACCCTTGCTTGCTGTGTTTTTAAAAGAAGCCAAGATGAACAGAGCTGGGATCAGGAAAGACTTTGCTACCTACCCCGGTGTCATCCTGGGGACGGATAAGAATGGCGTATTTTTGAATGTGCTTGATGCAAATGTAGCTGTGAAGTGTACAACTGGGGCACAACTGCTGCCACTGAAGGGGTGGGTGTCTGTGTGGCCCAATTTTTGGAAAAAAGGGAGACTCCGCTTGGAGTAACCCTTGCTTGCTGTGTTTTTAAAAGAAGCCAAGATGAACAGAGCTGGGATCAGGAAAGACTTTGCTACCTACCCCGGTGTCATCCTGGGGACGGATAAGAATGGCGTATTTTTGAATGTGCTTGATGCAAATGTAGCTGTGAAGTGTACAACTGGGGCACAACTGCTGCCACTGAAGGGGTGGGTGTCTCTGTGGCTCAATTTTTGGAAAAAAGGGAGACTCCGCTTGGAGTCACCTTGCGGTGTTTTACATGACTTTAGAAGGGCGTGCCATGCCTATATCTGTGTGTCCTCCTCTTTTTCCTTGTCCAGCTGTTTTGTTTTCGCATGAGTATATGTCCTTGTCTTTTTCCCATGTGTTTGAGTTGTTTGTCACCTTTTGGACACCTTTGAGGGTGTTTTCTAGGTGTTTTTCTGTGTTTGTGATTGCCTGCCATTGTTTCCTATGCAGTTCGAGTTCGGTTCGTCGAACGTTCGACGAGCCGAACTCGAACGGGACCTCCGTTCGGCGAACCGGCCTCGAGCCGAACCGGGACCGGTTCGCTCATCTCTAATTAACAGGCCTGCTGCTGCTGATGCACCTGCTGTCCACAGGTGTGGCCCCTACGCACACGGTCAGCGTACTCAATGGCCCCTGTGTTGTTAACAGGGAGTTCCTGGGCTGGGTGGGCATGTGGACCCTGTGATGCTAACAGTGCTCCCAGTCTCCATATCCGAATGGCGTCTAACTCGGTTCAGGCTACTATTAGTTTCATAGCCACACAGCTCTGTATCCTCCACCAAACCTTCCAGTTGCCAACCTCTCCTTTTCCATCTGGGAGCACGGTGGACACTGACTGCTGATGGGGATATATACCTTTCTCTTTCTTTTCTTAATTATTTTCGGTATATAGCGGTAACATAGTATATACCACCTTATCCAAATCTGCCAGTCCCACTGTAAAAGATGGTGTTTCTTCAGCAAAGGTTACTGTTGCTTAACCACCAAATCCACAGACAAAAACTTTTTTCCCCTTTCCAACACACCTGTTCCCCTTTCCACCAGCATCTGTCCTTTTTCAACTCATTTTGGTATATGACCAAAAGTGCCACTCTGCAGGGACACCGTACTCAACGCCATCTCAGCACAGCAGCCAGCCCTCGGTCCCTCAGATGTGGACAAGTAAAAGACCATTTCCTCCTATCCATGACAAAGCGTTGAGATTCACTCTGTGCAGCACTGGTGTTTAGTGGAAAAGTAGATCTAAGATTGCGTACCACATTCTGCAGATACTCCTGTATACGTGCGTCCCTTTCTATGGCAGGAATTATTTGGCCAAATTTTGTCTTGTACCGGGGATCTAACAGTGTGGCAACCCAGTAGTCAGGATTACTTTGAATTCGTACAATCCGAGGGTCATGTTGTAGGTAGTGCAGCAAGAAGGCACTCATGTGTCTTGTGCATCCAGGAGGACCAAGTCCTTGGTGTGTTGGTGGCAGAGAGGTGAGAATCGTGCCTCCTTCCTCTGCCCTCTCCCCACAACCTCGCACAACCGAAATGTGAGCAAGCTCTCACTCATCTGCTGAGTCTTCCATGCCCATCGCCAGTTCGTCCTCCATTTCTTCATGGGCTCCTGCACCTTCCTCAACACTTTTTGCTGATACTATGCGCCCTTGTTAATCCCTGTCCCTCACTATGACTGCCGCCTAGGTGCCACTGACCATCTGGACCTCGTAGATCTTGTTATCACTTCCACATATGACTCCTCCTGTACTTCCTCCCCTTCCTCTTGTCCCAACACCTGACTCTGAATAATAATTACAGTGTGCTCCATCATGTAGATGACCAGAATTGTCACGCTGAGAATGGCATCGCCAGTGCTAAACATCTTCGTCGACATTTGTAAACTGTGTAGAAGGGTGCATAGGTCCTTGATCTGACACCACTCCAGCAGTGTGATCTGCACCACCTCTGGATCAAGTTATCCCAGGCTATATGTCATAACGTATTGCAGCAGGGTTCGGCGGTGCTGCCACAAACGCTGCAACATGTGCAGATTCCAATTCCTGCGTGTCGGAACATCGCATTTCAGGCGTTTAACCACCAGACCTAAAGTCTTCTGTAGCGACGAAAGTTGTTGAGCTGCTGTGTGCGCACGATGGAAGTGAGCACATAGCGAGCGTGCCCGCTGCACAAGGCCATGTAGGCTGGGATGGTGTTTTAAAAATTGCTGGAGAATTAGGTTCAACACGTGAGCCATACAAGGCACGTGTGTCACATTGCCCTTACGATGGCCCGCAGCCAGGTTTGCATCATTGCCGCACACGGCTGTTAAGTCACCAACGGAGTCCGCTCCGTCAATTTGTACTCCGGTCGCCAGGTGACAACGTGTTCCTTTCATGCATAGTGCAGAAGATGGGAGAGGAGTCGATGCCAGCGGCGCAGGTGGACGCAGGTTATGGTCACCCACTGGCTGCATTACCTTGACAGATGCAGAATCTCTGGCTGAATGTAGCTGGTGGGCATCTCACAGATGAAGTACCATCATTCAGCTACAACCAATGGGAAGACACCACACCCTTTTTTAGGCTCCTCCTGTCTGCAGACCACTGCCAGACATAGCTATGAACCTCTGGTTACTGTTACCCCCAGTTCATTTTTATGATTTTGTGTGCTTGTTACCTGACTACTTTTCCTGCTTGCTGTTTATGTACCTTGTTGGCCGATCCGCATTTCACCTCTGCTTGTTTTCTGATTAAGTCCTGGCCGTCCCATTCTGTTCCTGTTCCTCAATTAATGTTTTGACCCTGCCTGACTACTATTCTCTGGAACTGCAGCCTTCCACAGGTATTGATCACCTTGGGCCCTGTGTAATTCCTAATCCCTGTATAGGGGTTAAAGGGTTTCAGGCTTCTAGGGGTCCTGCTTGGTGAGTGGCTTCCTTCTAGCCTACCATTTACAGCCCATCTGAGTGTGTGGATCAAGGAAGGCGTTACACCGTGCTCTCTGCAGAAGGCCATGTGGGCCAGGATAGTGCTTTAAAAATTGCTGGACAACCAGGTTCAACACGTGAGCCACACAAGGCACGTGTGTCACATTGTCACAGCGAAGGGCCGCACCCATGTTTGCATTATTGTCGCACCCGGCCTTCCATGGCTGCTGGTTGAGAGGAGACAACCATTGATGAAACTCGGTCTCCAGAGCTAACCGTCCACAACTTCTCAGCGGTGTGACTCACATTTCCCATACATTTCAAAGTAAACCTTTGACCGCCTGATGGCATAGATCTCTGCTGCCAGCATAGTAAGGAGGTGTGTGGTATTCCTTGTGCGCAGTTACAAGGAAGGGTGGCCTGACCACACAGGGTTTGGGCCAAGGTGGAGGACCCACACGAGGTTGAAGAGGCAGAAGCAGTGTATTAACTTCTACATACAGAAGGATTGACACAACTCGTGGGGATGGCAAGACTTGTACAGCAGACCCTTCTCCATCTCTCCCCACAGTAACCCATTGCCCAGTCAGCGACATGTAACGCCCCTGTCCATGCTTACTGGGCCAATTATCTGTGGTGAAATGCACCCTGTCACACAGAGTTTCTCAAGGAATCAGTGATGTTTAGTGCGACATGCTGGTGTAGCGCGTGCACGCCTTTGTTGGAGAAGGAGTGGCGCCTGGGCATCGGCACTTGGGGCACTGCGATGGGCATAAGGTCTCGAAAATCCTTGGTTAAAAAGGTTGGAAAGGCAGCATTTTGGTAGCCAACAGTTTCCAGATGCTGAAAGTCAACCTCTAAGCCATGTCATGCCCTTCTAAAAGCATGTAAAACACAGCGAGGGGACTCCAACCACAGTCTACCTTGTTGCCACTAATTGGGCCACACACACCCCACTTGACTGGCATCAGTTGACCCCCCTTTTTAAAAAGAAAAAGATGCTTTGCATGAAGCACTCTCAAAAATACATGTGCCTTTCACCTCCCCTGGTGTTACGGGGGAACCGGCAGATTAGGACCAGGGGGTATATATCCTAATCGCCAGTCGGGGCCCACCGTGCTCCAGATGACAAAGGAGCTGCTGGCACCTGAGGGTTAGGCGGAGACTATAGAGCTGGATGGCTCTGAGATAACCCAGGAACTCTGGGAACTGGTCACGTGTGGTGGGACACGTCAGACCGGACGACAACCCGATTAGCGTTTTGGTGCACCTAGCGCTACACCAACCACGTGTGCAGGAAACACGTCAGGCCGGGTGGTAACCAGGTAGCGTTGACCGGAAGACCGCCACGAAAGCGCCCTGTCGGCCACGTGTGTAGGACACGTCAGGCCAAGCGGTCCTCCGATTAGCGTTTCTGGCCACCTCTCGACTGGCCACGTGTGTGTAGGACACGTCAGGCCAGATGGGTACACCAGTAGCATTGACCGGGAAGCCGAGGAGGATAAGGAACACCCTGTTAACTCCACAGGGGTCCTGAGGTACGCTGTCCGTGCACGTAGGGGGCACAACTGGACAGGTGGCGCAGCAGGTGCGTTGTCCGTGTGCGTAGGCGGCACAATCGGACAGGTGGCACAGCAGGTGCATTGTCCGTGTGCGTAGGAGGCACAATCGGACAGGTGGCGCAGCAGGTGCGTTGTCCGTGTGCGTAGGGGGCACAATCAGACAGGAAGCACAGCAGCCGCAGCCCAGTTAACGCCACTGGGCTGCTATAGCAAGACTGGAATGGCAGGAGAGAAGCACGGCGCCTGACCCTGATGTGCCGAGCCACGAATCTTGGCGTGACAGGCACCGTTCGCCTAACCCTACCTATCGCTTCCCAACATAGGCTTATGCCGCAATGAGGCTCTAACATGGAGGTGTGCTCTGACTGAGCAAAAGTGAAGACTGCGCCCTCCATGTTTTCTCCAGCCCCTTTTATAACCTGGGTCCGCCCCAAACCCAGGGTGGAACCACCAAGGTCCAATAGCAGAGTGCCATGTCATCAGTGACGTCACATGCGACCTATCCGGAACCGCCACGTCATTGATGACCTCATGGCAGCCACACCCCAAACACTTCACCAGTCATCGTCTGACGACCAATACTGAGGTGCCAGATCATAGGGGCGGGCCTCTGCGAGCCAGTCCGGAGTTGCCACGTCATCAGGACACCTGACACCCTCTGCCCTATCAGGGCCTGCCACCTCACGGATATGCTCAGTGAGGTCCTTACCGGACCTAGCCTCTGATGTACTAAGTGCCTGAGCATGCTCAGTAGCCTGAGCCGCAGGCTTAGAAAGCAGACTATCAGTTTGAGCATGCTCAGTAGGCACATCCCAGAACTTATACACAGCACGAAGTCCAAGTACCTGTGCAAAGAGGCTGTTAGGGTTAATTGTGGGAGCATGCTCAGTAGCCTGAACTGAGGACTTAGTCTCAGACATAACACAAACAGGCTGAGCATGCTCACTAGGCAAAACACCGGGCTTAGACTCTGGCTGGGGTAAATCGGCGCACGCATGCGCACTAGCCGCCTCCCCACACTTAGACGTGGTGGAAGTAACAGCCAACTGGACGACTCGAGGCACGGCCAAGAACGGCAGCCGGCGCCTGGGCGCAACAGGAACCGCAGCAGGCTGCTTGCGGCTATGGCGGCGCCGGTTTGTAACAGTACCCCCCCTCTAGCGGCCCTCCCACTCAAATGGTCTATAGTCGCCACAGATACCACTGAGCGACGGGCGGAAGATGGAGACATGCAGTGGGAGCTACAAGACTCACTCCACCGCGTAATCACCCCAGACGACCAGTCGATATGTGGGGAATGCCGCTTCAACCAAGGAATACCCAGCAGAATATCATCTGCACCCTTAGGGAGAACCAGAAATGAAATGGTCTCCCTATGCCCAGATGACATGGCAAGGGTAATGGGCATTGTCCACTGGTGAATTACCTTGGGCAACAAGGACCCATCCACCACACGGACTCTCACTGGCCTTGGCATTTGCACCAGCGGGATGGCATGCCGCCGGGCAAAAGAGGAGGAGATGAAACTATCCCCAGAACCTGTGTCCACACTTGCCCTTGTGGACCATGTTGACCCCTTAAAGGAAATTGACGCGGGAAACGTCACCCTAATGGATGACGCAGAGTCCAGTCTACCTTCAGCTATGGTCACCAATCGCGGTTGCTTACCCTGACACTTTGGGCAATGGTTGGCATAATGACCATACTGCCCACAAGCGAAACAGGAAATGCCCTTGCGACTCGAAGACCTAGCAACACCAACCCTAGCGATGTCCATAGGGACAGAGATGTCCTCTAAGGGAGGTGCAGTATGAGAGACCACTACAGTGGCTGAACGACCCTCTGGCCTGCGCTCCATCTGACGTTCGGAGGTCCGCAGGTCAATGCGGGTAGCCAGAGTCATGAGGCCCTCAAGGGTAGTTGGTACCTCACGCGACGCTAATGCGTCCTTCACGTGCGAGGCTAATCCCCTCCAGAACAGTGGAATGAGAGTCCTCTCTGACCACCCCAGTTCTGCAGCAAGTGTCCTGAAACTCACAGCATATTGACTTGAGGAGGTACGCCCCTGCTCCAAAGTCAGTAGCTGTAGGGCCGAGTCGTGAGTGACCTGAGGCCCCAGGAACACTTGTCGCAAGGACTCCAAAAACTCCTTAGAGTCCTGTACTACGGGGTCATTCCTCTCCCAGAATGGTGTAGCCCACTCCAGTGCTCTATCAGAGAGCAAGGAGATGATAAACCCCACCTTCGACCTCTCTGTAGGAAACCGTGCAGCCAACAGCTCTAGATGGACTGAGCACTGGTTCACAAATCCCCTACATGCCTTCCTGTTCCCCGTAAACTTGTTGGGCAGCGAGAGGTGAGGGAGGGTTGGAGTAGGCTTGGTGACTGACACCATTGCAGCCGCTTGAGCCACCACATCATCCATATCAGCAGCAAGAGCAGACTTCTCCAGAGACCTCACTCTGGCATCAAGCTGCAGCATGAACTGACGTAGCTGCTCCATCTCCGCCATGCCAGCCAGACCCTGGCGCAGTCTTACTGTTACGGGGGAACCGGCAGATTAGGACCAGGGGGTATATATCCTAATCGCCAGTCGGGGCCCACCGTGCTCCAGATGACAAAGGAGCTGCTGGCACCTGAGGGTTAGGCGGAGACTATAGAGCTGGATGGCTCTGAGATAACCCAGGAACTCTGGGAACCGGTCACGTGTGTTGGGACACGTCAGACCGGACGACAACCCGATTAGCGTTTTGGTGCACCTAGCGCTACACCAACCACGTGTGCAGGAAACACGTCAGGCCGGGTGGTAACCAGGTAGCGTTGACCGGAAGACCGCCACGAAAGCGCCCTGTCGGCCACGTGAGTAGGACGCGTCAGGCCGAGCGGTCCTCCGATTAGCGTTTCTGGCCACCTCTCGACTGGCCACGTGTGTGTAGGACACGTCAGGCCAGATGGGTACACCAGTAGTATTGACCGGGAAGCCGAGGAGGATAAGGAACACCCTGTTAACTCCACAGGGGTCCTGGGGTACGCTGTCCGTGCACGTAGGGGGCACAACCGGACAGGTGGCGCAGCAGGTGCGTTGTCCGTGTGCGTAGGCGGCACAATCGGACAGGTGGCACAGCAGGTGCGTTGTCCGTGTGCGTAGGAGGCACAATCGGAAAGGTGGCGCAGCAGGTGCGTTGTCCGTGTGCGTAGGGGGCACAATCGGACAGGAAGCACATCAGCCGCAGCCCAGTTAACGCCACTGGGCTGCTATAGCAAGACTGGAATGGCAGGAGAGAAGCACGGCGCCTGACCCTGAAGTGCTGAGCCACGAATCTTGGCGTGACAGGCACCGTTCGCCTAACCCTACCTATCGCTTCCCAACATAGGCTTATGCCGCAATGAGGCTCTAACATGGAGGTGTGCTCTGACTGAGCAAAAGTGAAGACTGCGCCCTCCATGTTGTCTCCAGCCCCTTTTATAACCTGGGTCCGCCCCAAACCCAGGGTGGAACCACCAAGGTCCAATAGCAGAGTGCCATGTCATCAGTGACGTCACATGCGACCTATCCGGAACCGCCACGTCATTGATTACTTCATGGCAGCCACACCCCAAACACTGCACCAGTCATCGTCTGACGACCAATACTGAGGTGCCAGATCATAGGGGCGGGCCTCTGCGAGCCAGTCCGGAGTTGCCACGTCATCAGGACACCTGACACCCTCTGCCCTATCAGGGCCTGCCACCTCACGGACATGCTCAGTGAGGTCCTTACAGGACCTAGCCTCTGATGTACTAAGTGCCTGAGCATGCTCAGTAGCCTGAGCCGCAGGCTTAGAAAGCAGACTATCAGTTTGAGCATGCTCAGTAGGCACATCCCAGAACTTATACACAGCACGAAGTCCAAGTACCTGTGCAAAGAGGCTGTTAGGGTTAATTGTGGGAGCATGCTCAGTAGCCTGAACTGAGGACTTAGTCTCAGACATAACACAAACAGGCTGAGCATGCTCACTAGGCAAAACACCGGGCTTAGACTCTGGCTGGGGTAAATCGGCGCACGCATGCGCACTAGCCACCTCTCCACATTTAGACGTGGTGGAAGTAACAGCCAACTGGACGACTCGAGGCACGGCCAAGAACGGCAGTCGGCGCCTGGGCGCAACAGGAACCGCAGCAGACTGCTTGCGGCTATGGCGGCGCCGGTTCGTAACACCTGGATGACCCAGGGGAAGAAAAGTCCTCTGAGAGCCATGACTTGTTCATCTTGGTTCATTTACAAACACAGCGAGAGGACTCCAATCACAGTCTCCCTCGTTTCCACTAACTGGGCAACACACACCCCACTTGACTGGCATCAGTTGACCCCCAATTTCAAGATGAAAAAGATGCTTTCCATGAAGCACTCTCAAAAATACGCGTGCCTTTCGCCTCCCCTGGATGACCCAGGGGAAGAAAAGTCCTCTGAGAGCCATGACTTGTTCATCTTGGTTCTTTTTTCAAAAGCGAGGGGACTCCAACCACAGTCTCCCTCGTTTCCACTAACTGGGCCACACACACCCCACTTGACTGGCATCAGTTGACCCCCAATTTCAAGATGAAAAAGATGCTTTGCATGAAGCACTCTCAAAAATACGCGTGCCTTTCGCCTCCCCTGGATGACCCAGGGGAAGAAAAGTCCTCGAAGAGCCATGACTTGTTCATCTTGGTTCTTTTTTCAAAAGCGAGGGGACTCCAACCACAGTCTCCCTCGTTTCCACTAACTGGGCCACACACGCCCCACTTGACTGGCATCAGTTGACCCCCATTTTCAAGCTTACAAAGATCCTTTGCATGAAGCACTCTCAAAAATACGCGTGCCTTTCGCCTCCCCTGTTTGACCCAGGGGAAGAAAAGTCCTCTGAGAGCCATGACTTGTTCATTTTGGTTCTTTTTTTCAAAAGCGAGGGGACTCCAACCACAGTGTCCCTCATTGTCAATAATTGGGCCACACACACCCCACTTGACTGGCATCAGTTGACCCCCCTTTTGAAAAAGAAAAAGATGCTTTGCATGAAGCACTCTCAAAAATACGCGTGCCTTACCCATCCCCTGGATGACCCAGGGGAAGAAAAGTCCTCTGAGAGCCATGACTTGTTCATCTTGGTTCTTTTAGAAACACAGCGAGGGGACTCCAACCACAGTCTCCCTCGTTTCCACTAACTGGGCCACACACACCCTACTTGACTGGCATCAGTTGACCCCCAATTTCAAGATGAAAAAGATGCTTTGCATGAAGCACTCTCAAAAATACGCGTGCCTTTCGCCTCCCCTGGATGACCCAGAGGAAGAAAAGTCCTCTGAGAGCCATGACTTGTTCATCTTGGTTCTTTTTTCAAAAGCGAGGGGACTCCAACCACAGTCTCCCTCGTTTCCACTAACTGGGCCACACACACCCCACTTGACTGGCATCAGTTGACCCCCATTTTCAAGCTTACAAAGATGCTTTGCATGAAGCACTCTCAAAAATACGTGTGCCTTTCGCCTTCCCTGGATGACCCAGGGGAAGAAAAGTCCTCTGAAAGCCATGACTTTTTCATCTTGGTTCTTTTTTCAAAAGGGAGGGGACTCCAACCACATTCTCCCTCGTTGCCACTAATTGGGCCACACACACCCCACTTGACTGGCATCAGTTGACCCCCCTTTTGAAAAAGAAAAAGATGCTTTGCATGAAGCACTCTCAAAAATACGCAACCCTTTCCCGTCCCCTGGATGACCCAGGGGAAGAAAAGTCCTCTGAGAGCCATGACTTGTTCATCTTGGTTCTTTTAGAAACACAGCGAGGGGACTCCAACCACAGTCTCCCTCGTTTCCATTAACTGGGCCACACACACCCCACTTGACTGGCATCAGTTGACCCCCAATTTCAAGATGAAAAAGATGCTTTGCATGAAGCACTCTCAAAAATACGCGTGCCTTTCGCCTCCCCTGGATGACCCAGGGGAAGAAAAGTCCTCTGAGAGCCATGACTTATTCATCTTGGATCTTTTTTCAAAAGCGAGGGGACTCCAACCACAGTCTCCCTCGTTTCCACTAACTGGGCCACACACACCCCACTTGACTGGCATCAGTTGACCCCCAATTCCATGATGAAAAAGATGCTTTGCATGAAGCACTCTCAAAAATAAGTGTGCCTTTCGCCTCCCCTGGATGACCCAGGGGAAGAAAAGTCCTCTGAGAGCCATAACTTGTTCATCTTGGTTATTTTTTCAAAAGCGAGGGGACTCCAACCACAGTCTCCCTCGTTTCCATTAACTGGGCCACACACACCCCACTTGACTGGCATCAGTTGACCCCCATTTTCAAGCTTACAAAGATGCTTTGCATGAAGCACTCTCAAAAATACGCGTGCCTTTCGCCTCCCCTGGATGACCCAGGGGAAGAAAAGTCCTCTGAGAGCCATGACTTGTTCATCTTGGTTCTTTTTTCAAAAGCGAGGGGACTCCAACCACAGTCTCCCTCATTTCCACTAACTGGGCCACACACACCCCACTTGACTGACATCAGTTGACCCCCATTTTCAAGCTTACAAAGATGCTTTGCATGAAGCACTCTCAAAAATACGCGTGCCTTTCGCCTCCCCTGGATGACCCAGGGGAAGAAAAGTCCTTTGAGAGCCATGTCCACATTGTCAGTGGACAGACACGTGTGCTTATCTGCCAGCAGACCCCCAGCAGCACTGAAGACAGGTTCCGAGAGAACGCTGGCTGCAGGACACAACAAGATCCCCAAGGTGTACGTGGCAATCTCAGGCAATTTATCCAGATTGGAAGCCTAAAATGAGCAGGGCTCAAGTTGCACAGTAATGGCATCGACGTTTCCTTGCATATACTCATATATCTGTGTGTCCTCCTCTTTTTCCTTGTCCTGCTCTTTTGTTTTCGCATGAGTATATGTCCTTGTCACTTTCTTATGTGTTTGTGTTGTGTTGTGAGTTGTTTGTCACCTTTTGGACACCTTTGAGGGTGTTTTCTAGGTGTTTTTATGTGTTTGTGAATGCCTGCCATTGTTTCCTATGCGGTTTGAGTTCGGTTCGTCGAACGTTCGACGAACCGAACTCGAACGGGACCTCCGTTCGGCGAACCAACCTCGAGCCGAACCGTGACCGGTTCGCTCATCTCTAGTGATGACTATATAATATATAGGAATAGATCCCTCTGTGTGTAATGACTTCTATATAATATATAGGAATAAAAGTAAAAAAAAAAAAAGAATGAGCAGTCTGATAAGTGAAATCTTTATGGATATTTAACATACTCTTTAAAGTTGTAATATAATCTCAGACATTTATAATCAATCACAGGACGGAGCCCAAGTTCCAGCCTAGAAATGTGTGTAATAGGTAGAATGTGTCCTGTGCCCGGAGAATATTACTCCAGTGTATTCTTGTATCTTTCTATCACTGATGTCACTAATTACTAATAATCTTATATCTGTAACCTGAGAAGTATTTGCTGATATAGAAGTTACAGGAGTAAATGTGTGACGTATTTCACTCTGCTCCAATAATAACAATGTTATATCACAAAAAGAGGAATAATAATGGTCTCTCGCATTGTAGTAATGTGGCATTGTAATGTCTCTGGATATTAATCTTACTCCTCACAGTTGTGTTTCTTCTAGAGGTAATATCATCTCAGACATTTATACATTATTCACAGGACGGGGGACCCCAAATTCCAGTGCAGATGTTGGTCCCGAGGTCGGACGTATCCTGCACCATGAGAATATGACATTACCTATATATGTTACATGCTTTTCTGCTCTCGTGTTATAATGTTCTACCAGATATAATCTTATATCTCTGTAACTGGAAATGTATGCGATAAATGTGAAGCAAAGCTTGTATGAGCAAATATATGAAATGTATCAATATGCTGCAATTATAAAGGTTTTACAATGCAAAAATAAAAAAAAGTCATCAAATGATGTTGAACTCGTTGTTGTACCCATACAGTGTTAGTCCTCCTTCACAAGTCCATGCAAAGCACAAACGTTTTGCATGGTCAATGGTGAAGGTATGTATGTGTGTGTGTACGTGTGACATCTGGATAGCACACGGACAACATGAGCTGTATATTTACCTGTCTCCGGCGCTGCTGTTTCTTCCGGGTCCATGGTGAGTGTAGTGAATATGCATACGCATAATGAGTGGGCCCGGAAGTAACAGCAGAAGCAGGGAAAGCAGCGTCGGGGACAGGTAACTATAAAAAAAAATATTTTTAAGTGATGAGTTTTCTCCGGTACATGTCATACTGATGTCCCGTGGATGACATCAGTGTGCGGTTCGTGTGACACCTATGCGGCCAGCAGAAAAGGGACATGTCGACATGTGGAGCACATGGACACGCATGTGCTCCACATGGACACATGGTCAGAGGAAAAACACAGATGTGTGAGAAATCCCATTGATTTTAATGGGTCTGCATGTGTCCGTGCCTCCTGATAACGGCCACCACACATACCGGAGACACAGATGTGTGGAGTAGGCCTTAGGCCTTTTTCACACATCAGTATTTTGCATCAGTGTTTTATCAGTATTTGGATGCCAAAATCAGGAGTATCTCCAACACACAGAAAAGGTGTCAGTCTTTCAATTAGGCCTAAGCCACACGGCGAGAAAAACGGTGTGAGTGGAGTGTGATAAAACATCACATTCCACTCTGACCAATATTAGCCTGTGTGTCAGCGCACATGAGCGATTATTTTCTCAGCCTCAATCGGACCGAGAATACAATCGTAGCATGCCGCAATAGCCGGCTACGGAGGAGAGAGGGAGAGAAATCCCTTCCTCCCCTCCACAGCGCCGGCCTGCCCCTCGGCAGAGCAGGCCCGCCGCAGCTGAAGTCTGCTCACATAGTTGGACCTCAGTCAAAAAAACTGACCCGCACATCCATCAAATGTGAACAGGTGCTAGTCGCAAAAACATAGTAACTATAAAATGCATACAGCTGCACAATGAAATGCTAAAAATGTACAAGGGAAAATATGGCACTGCATTACTGCAAAAGAGAGATATTTAGTTTATATATTGGCCAATTAAGTTAGGTTCCCGGATTACAGAGATATACCTTGCCGTTGGTTCCGGGCTTACATGCATTGGCCAATACATAAACTAAATATCTCTCTTTTGCAGTAATGCAGTGCCATATTTTCCCTTGTACATTTTTGGCTTTTCAGTGTGCAGCTGTATGCCTCTCCTGGTTTTGGCATCTAAGTACTGATGAAACACTGATGCAAAATACTGACGTGTGAAAGATGCTTTAAAATTATTTTTTGGGCGGTGTATTCTGCAGTGCGAACCAAAAGTGATGGAGTCTCTGTGCACTCACTCAGCACACATTGTTTAAAGCCGTCTGCCTGGGAAAGAAGACTTTTACATACTTACTAAACAGAGGCTTTTTACTGTCACCAGTTGGCATTGACATTGGATGGCTGTCAGATGATCATTTGGCCTATAGCCATCTCAGCCGACATTCCCGTACAAGCACTCATGTCTACTCTATGAGAAATCTGCAGACTGAAATGGATTATTACTGAAAGAACAATGGGATTGGCAGTCTGAATTCGACATATACGATCACCTCTGCCAATCATAAACATTAAACCATTTGCAGATCCTGCCGATTCTGATGCGTTAAGCTGATGGCCATCTAATGTGTATGGACGGCTGTAGAGAAAGAGAAAGCGAGAGATACAGAACTGGAAGTGATTGATCATTGTTGTCATTAGATCACATTCATACAGTAGATGGTGGCTAATTAGCAATATATAATATAAATGTATCTGCAGTAATCTTCCATGCAAAGTGTGCGTGTCACCGAATAATAGCATGTCATTGGGATAATGGGCAATATGTTTCTTTTGCAATAGTCACATACCAACATGTCTTTAAAATACTTTGACTTTAAAATATGTTTCTTCTGCTGCTCCTCTGGAATATGTGGATTAATATCCACAAAAAGTAACTTTAACATCCAAATGCTGCTCGACAGAGTGCTGTAACCTCGTCAGGCAGTGGCTGACCACCATGATTGGGCACATTGTGGAGATGACATTATGCCCCTCTATAACCAATGGTTGGTGGTGGCAGAGGTCATGGACAGACTGACTATCGATAGAGCGGTGGCATTTCATGATATTTGTTCTTGTGTCACTTTGTGTCTATTCCCTTTAAATGTCGCAGTTATTTCATCACATTAAGGGCTTCAACCGTTTCAGTATCTGATCATCTAATCACACAATAAGTCACACTGACTCAGATACCGATGTACCGCCATATCATACACTCCCATCACAGACTGATAACCCAGCAGACAATATTACCCTGCAGTATTGTCAGTAACACTGTGACAGCTTCAGCCGTGGAGGAGACGGAGGACGTTCTACAAAACCATCTCTACAAAAGCAGCCGGTAAGAGATCACTATACTTCTAACCTGGACAATTAAAGGGGATGTCCAGAAACATGGCTGACTTCTTCCAGATACAGCTCATCTGTCCATGGGTTTTGAGACCAGATTTTATTTTTTTATAATCGTGAACAAACCCTCTAGATATTAGAATTTCAGGGTGTAAGTTGAGCTTCTGTTCATTTCGCTCTTTGAAATTCCAAGTTGATCAAGAAGAAGTTATCTGGATCTCAGTCGACATTTTTAACACTAGAACTACTGGACTCGTGACACCTATATAGAAATACAGAGTGCGAAGTAGTCAAAATTACTACCTCAGTAGTTCTAGTGTTAATGGTTTCTACATATCAGGAACCTTGTGTCTTCCCCTGTCTCACAAAAGTCCTTACAGGCATTTTCATAAAGTATAACTGATAGCCCCTAGGCAAGAGATAAGCAATTAATTCTAAACTAATTTATTGATTTTGCTACAAATTTTCCCCCAAAATGTGAATTCTACTGAGTCCACATCATCAACATCAAATGTTTGCATCACACCTCACATACTCGGGGTTATGTGACTACAAGTAAGCGATTTGCATATTTTCAGACATATTCTGGCTAATCGTACCTCACTTCTCTGAATGCAAGTGTATGGGGAGAGGTTGAATGCATCTAATCGGCTTTTGACCACATGTATGAAATTACATGACAACCTGCTCTTACCAGCAATACAAGAGAGCACTCACACTGTGGTGCCCCTGACCTGATCAGGCGCCACTTGGTACTGCACAAATGCTGGGATAGTGCAAACAGGTAATCTCAAAGGCTGGAATAGGGTGTGTACGCACAGACACATAGTGACCAGGTCTCACACACACTCTAGAGGGACCCCTGGGCAGACCCAGGAGGGAGCATGGTCTCCACATTTCAGCTAGTGGTGCAGTGGAGAGGCTGGAAGCTAAGTTGCAGTGGCAGTCAGAAAAAGGAGCTGGAGGAAGCCAGTCTGATAGTGGAGAGCGCAGAGTGTGGTTGCAACAGGAGTGAGGGCCACTGACACGCTAGTCAGACCCTGCACATGTAGAAGCCGTTGGCGGGGGAGAACGGTCACCAGCAAGTTGGACAAAAAGATGCTGAGAAAATCAGTTGGTCAGAAAGACACAGAGGGAGCCAGCTGGTCATGTAAGGAGACTTCTGGTGGCTAGGCACGCTGGGGAAACAGGTTCCCGAAGTAGGCTCAAGTTTAACTACCTACAAAACCTGCCGGTGTGGAGACCACAAGTCCCACACCAACCAAAACAGAGTCCGAGCATCCGCAGCAATGAGGGGGCCCATAAGGAGGATTGAGCCTGAAGCTATCCACCTTGGTCCACGCTGCCAGCAAACGGGCCAAAAAAGGGGAGAAAAGCTAGAAGCGACTTCCCTGGATGAACCCCACGGTACTTTAAGTTAGGTGTTGTCCGAAACAAGAAGTGCTAGGAAGGTGAGTTAACGGTTACCCTTAGACCAGCCTGAAGGATACCTGGTTCCACCTGGTGTATCTCAGCATCGCCCGGGTTACCTCACAAAACCAGATGAACGTGAGTAAACAAGTTGAAAGACACTTTGGACTGGGACTGAGTTCTTCTGCGACCTGTTGTTCTACACACATACACGCGAACCCCGGAGTCCAGCCTCACTCTCGGGAGGCCACACCACCTGACTACAGATTCCACCAGCCCCAGACGCTCGTTAAACTGCAGTGGCGGCCACCTATAACCCTGACCGCAAACTGAGAGTGGCGTCATGACTCAGATGTGAATAACCTGACATACCTGAAGCCAGAGATATCCCAACACGTGGTGACCCTGCGGCATCCCTGGAGGTGGAGTGAAGTCTCTGGGGCGACCCCCCCGCAGCTGGCGGGCTCTACAGCACCACAGGGCACCACATTTGGTTTCATTACCTTTTGCCCTATTTGACTCTATTAGGTCCTTTGTTCTCTCACACATTGCTGGCTGTAGAGTGAGAAAACGGAGAATCCGTCACTGAGAATAGAAGCCTCGGCCATGGGCAGCCGGTGCTAGAGCCAGAAGGGCGGGGGGGGGGGGACCTGCAAAATTTGTTATTTTAGGTATTTTACTGAATTCAGGGCTCACTTTTCTGAATGTGAACAACTCTTAATATTTGCTGTTGTGAATGTCAGCATGTCCCCAGCTGCAGCAGCCTCCGCGCACAATACTCCCTCTGCAAGGGAAAAACTGTATTCTCCTACATAAATATGCCTCATCTCTATTAAATGTATTAATACTTACAGAATTTAATCAATAAACACAAGAAAAAAAAAATTTCCATTGCACTTTTCTTAGAATGGACTGAAAGCGCAGAAACTTCTATAAGAGTCAAGAAAAGGCACTAAAATTATTAAATACGTATAAACCAAAACATCCGAATGTTTTAACAATAACTAAGTAAATGATATAAAGAACAATTATTCTGTCCTTTGATAATTATTTGCTCTTAGCAGAAATGTCTGATGGACTGGGGGAAGGAGAAGGGAATATATATATATACAGGAGCAATGCTGGTCATATACAAATAATGCACTGCTCTCACTGACCAAAGAGAAGAGAACCTGGAGAAGAAGGAAGGAAGGTAATAAAATCTATCTATCTATCTATCCCTCTATCTATCCCTCTATCTATCTATCTATCTATCTATCTATCTATTTATCTATCTATCTATCTATCTATCTATCTATCTATCTATCTATCCCTCTATCTATCTATCTATCTATCTATCTGTCTATCCCTCTATCTATCTATCTATATATCCATCTATCCCTCTATCTATCCCTCTATCTATCTATCTATCTATCTATCTATCTATCTATCTATGTATCTATATATCCCTCTATCTATCTATCTATCTATCTATCTATCTATCTATCTATCTATCTATCTATCTATCTATCTATCTATCTATCTATCTATCTATCTGTCTATCCCTCTATCTATCTATCTATCTATCTATCTATCCATCTATCCATTTATCTATCCCTCTATCTATCTATCTATCTATCTATCTATCCATCTATCCCTCTATCTATCTATCTATCCCTCTATCTATCTATCTATCTATCTATCCATCTATCTATCTATCTATCTATCTATCTATCTATCTATCTATCCATCTATCTATCTATCTATCTATCTATCTATCTATCCATTTATCTATCCCTCTATCTATCTATCTATCTATCTATCTATCCATCTACCCCTCTATCTATCTATCCCTCTATCTATCTATCTATCTATCTATCTATCTATCGATCTATCTATCTATCTATCTATCTATCTATCTATCTATCCATCCATCCATCTATCTATCTATCTATCTATCTATCTAGCTATCTATCTATCTATCTATCTATCCCTCTATCTATCTATCTATCCCTCTATCTATCTATCTATCTATCTATCTATCTATCTATCTATCCCTCTATCCCTCTATCTATCCCTCTATCTATCTATCTATCTATCCCTCTATCTATCTATCTATCTATCTATCCCTCTATCTATCTATCTATCTATCTATCTATCTATCTATCTATCTATCTATCTATCCCTCTATCTATCTATCTTTCTATCTATCTATCCATCCCTCTATCTATCTATCCCTATATCTATCTATCTTTCCTTTATCTATCTATCTATCTATCCCTCTATCTATCTATCTATATATCTATCTATCTATCTTTCCTCTATCTATCTATTTATCTATCTATTTATCTATTTATCTATCTATTTATCTATCTATCCATCCCTCTATCTATCTATCTATCCCTCTATCTATCTATCTATCTATCCATTTATCGATCATTTGTCTATCTTATTAGGTTTCCTTTTATAATAGAACAGCATTATATTATAACAGTACTAGCTAACTACAGTACCCGGCATTGCCGTAACTGTCTCTCTGTCTATCTCTCAGTCTCTGTCTGTCTGTCTCTGTCTGTCTCTCTCTTTGTGTATCTCTTTCCCTGTCTGTCTCTTTCCCTATCTGTCTCTCTATCTCTTTCCCTGTCTGTCTGTTTCTTGCTCTGTCTGTTTGACTCTTTCCATGTCTGTCTGTCTGTCTCCCTCTTTCCCTGTCTGTTTCTGTCTCTTTCCCTTTCTTTTGCTTTCCCTGTCTGTCTATGTCAGTATTTTTGTCTGTCTCTTTCTGTATCTCTCCCTGGCTGCATTGTGGCATGCAACATTCTTCTGAAGTTCTGGCTGCATTGTGGCTCCCAGCTCCATTGACTTTAATGGAGGCAGCTTTTTGGTGAATAACTGTAAAGCGAGGGGTTAAAATGTCCCCTCAAAACATAGTCTATGACGTTCCCTGAGTCAAATGGGGCCTCTGTGCAAAATTTCGTGATTGTACATGCGATGGTGTGGATTTCTTTAGTGGACATACACACATACACACATACATACACACATACACACATACACTCAGCTTTACATACAGTGCTGGCCAAAAGTATTGGCACCCCTGCAATTCTGTCAGAGAATTCTCAGTTTCTTCTTGAAAATGATTGCAATCACAAATTCTTTGGTATTATTATCTTCATTTAATTTGTCTTAAATGAAAAAAAAAAAAATTGTCATATAGCTAAATTGGATATAATTCCACACCAAACATAAAAAAGGGGGTGGACAAAAGTATTGGCACTGTTTGAAAAATCCTGTGATGCTTCTGTAATTTGTGTAATAACAGCGCCTGTAACTTACCTGTGGCACCTAAGAGGTGCTGGCAATAACTAAATCACACTTGCAGCCAGTTGACATGGATTAAAGTTGACTCAACCTCTGTCCTGGTCCTTGTGTGTACCACATTGAGCATGGAGAAAAGAAAGAAGACCAAAGAACTGTCTGAGGACTTGAGAATCCACATTGTGAGGAAGCATGAGCAATCTCAAGGCTACAAGTCCATCTCCAAAGACCTGAAAGTTCCTGTGTCTACGGTGCGCAGTGTCATCAAGAAGTGTAAAGCCCATGGCACTGTGGCTAACCTCCCTAGATGTGGAAGGAAAAGAAAAATTGACAAGAGATTTCAACGCAAGATTGTGCGGATGGTGGATAAAGAACCTCGACTAACATCCAAACAAATTCAAGCTGCCCTGCAGTCTGAGGGTACAACAGTGTCAACCCGTACTATCCGTCGGCGTCTGAATGAAAAGGGACTGTATGGTAGGATACCCAGGAAGACCCCACTTCTTACCCTGAGACATAAAAAATCCAGGCTGGAGTTTGCCAAAACTTACCTGAGAAAGCCTAAAATGTTTTGGAAGAATGTTCTCTGGTCAGATGAGACAAAAGTAGAGCTTTTTGGGAAAAGCCATCAACATAGAGTTTACAGGAAAAAAGAGGCATTCAAAGAAAAGAACACGGTCCCTACAGTCAAACATGGATGAGGTTCCCTGATGTTTTGGGGTTGCTTTGCTGCCTCTGGCACTGGACTGCTTGACTGTTGTGCATGGCATTATGAAGTCTGAAGACTACCAACAAATTCTGCAGCATAATGTAGGGCCCAGTGTGAGAAACCTGGGTCTCCCTCAGAGGTCATTGGTCTTCCAGCAGGACAATGACACAAAACACACTTCAAAAAGCACTAGAAAATGGTTTGATAGGAAGCATAGGAGACTACTAAAGTGGCCAGCAATGAGTCCAGACCTAAACCCCATAGAACACCTGTGGAGAGATCTCAAAATGGCAGTTTGTAGAAGGCAACCTTCACATCTTAGGGACCTGGAGCAGTTTTCCAAAGAAGAATGGTCTAAAATATCAGAAGAGCATTGTAAGAAACTCATTGATGGTTACCGGAAGCGGTTGTTTGCACTTATTGTGGCTAAAGGTTGTGCAACCAAGTATTAGGCTAAGGGGTACTTTGCACGCTGCGACATCGCAAGCCGATGCTGCGATGCCAAGCGAGATAGTCCCCGCCCCCGTCGCAGCTGCAATATCCTTGTGATAGCTGCTGTAGCGAACATTATCGCTACGGCAGCTTCACATGGACTCCCCCGCTCTGCGACGTTGCTCTGGCCAGCGACCCGCCTCCTTATTAAGGGGGCGGGTCGTGCAGCGTCACTGCGACGTCACATGGCAGGCGGCCAATAGGAGTGGAGGGGCGGAGATGAGCGGGATGTAAACATCCCGCCCACCTCCTTCCTTCCGCATATCCTATGGGAGCCGCGGTGACACCGGTAGGAGATGTTCCTCGCTCCTGCGACTTCACACACAGTGATGTGTGCTGCCGCAGGAGTGAGGAACAACATCGGACCGTCGCGTCAGCGTAATTATGTATTACGCTGACGTTACACCGATGATACGATTACGACGCTTTTGCGCTCGCTAATCGTATCATCTAGGCTTTACACACTACGATGTCGCATGCGATTCTGGATGTGCGTCACTTTCAATTTGACCCCACCGACATCGCAGCTGCGATGTCGTAGTGTGCAAAGTGCCCCTAATGGTGCCAATACTTTTGTCTGGCCCATTTTTGGAGTTTTGTGTAAAATGATCAATGATTTGATTTTTGTTTCATTCTCTTTTGTGTTTTTTCATTGCATGCAAAATAAATTAAGTTAATAATACCAAAGAATGTGTGATTGCAATCATTTTCAGGAAGAAACTGAGTATTATCTGACAGAATTGCAGGGGTGCCAATACTTTTGGCCAGCACTGTATTAGATTGTGTTCCTTATTGGATTTATTTTCTTACAGTTTATATGTTATGTTGTATCTTTTCATTATTTTCAGAGAGGAACACGACCCTATAATCAGTGTGTGGAGAGGATTGTGCCGACAGATTCCCTTTCGGGCGCCTCCAGGTAGATATTGAGCTGATGGGTTTGGGAGATATGAGTGATAATGATATAACTAGTAAGTCATTGCACAGCAGATAATAATGACGTCTTCTTCATCAGTGGTGGGATCTATCTTTTTTATTAGACATGTTCATGGCTCAAGATATAGGTAGATTTGCGGCAAATTGTCCCTGCTCTGCCACATAAAATAATAAAATGTTAAAATTCTATACATTTTGCGTACTTTGACAGTAGTAATATTTCTGGATGCTGTCACCAAGAACTATACAGCGTGCCACTCATCTTACTCCAGCCAGCTTTATAATTTCCCCCATAATACTGTATAAGGTGGAGATAAATGTGATTAATGTATTGCAGTTCTTACCAGTCGTCATCCTCTGCCGTTTCCAGCGCTGCTCCAGTCTCCTCCACCATCATGTGACCGCAGTTCTGTCCTGCCGGATCACTCAGCGTCTTCTGGAGCGGAGAGGTGGTCACTTTTTCAGTGTTAGTCTATGAGACTCAGAACAAGACAAGGAAAGTTGGAAACAGCAAAAGATGGAGACTGGTTTGACTGGTAAGTAATGTAATATGCTCTGGGGAAAATAAAATAAAAAGAATTGCAGAAACGCTGCAGCGAATCTTTAATAAAATGACTCAACTTCTGTTTCATTGACATGATGATTATATTACATGTTGTATTTTATAATAATAATAATAATAATAATAATAATTATTATTATTATTATTATTATTATTATTATTATTATTTATGATTCTTGTAGGTGAATCCTCAGAATGGACCCTGATGATGATAATCTGACCTCATATAATCTAACTCGGAAATACTATGACCAGTAAGTATATATTCCTAATTCTTCATTTCTCTGAGATATTAGTGCAAAATCCATTCACAAATATATCCGAGCCTCCGCCCCAATTACATCAATATTCATAGGGATAAATCAGCTCCACCTGCAGCGCCATTATTCCTACCAAAATGATGGAAACTCAGGATAACTAGAGATCAGCGCGTACTGTAATATTCGTATTCACTATACTCATAACGCGTACTTTATAACATTCATGTATTTGTTTCGAAAAGCAAGTACAATGCAAATCAATGGGAAATGCAAATAATTTTCTGCTGGACCAAATAGAGAAGTCTGAAGCCTAAGGAAAAGGCTGAAATGGATGGGAAAGTGATGAAACTGAATGGGGAGAGAATCCTGCATGCATTTCTGACTATGGTATCTGGGATCCTGTGATACCACATGGAAGAACTTCCGTGAGGTTCTATTGTATCAGTGCCCCTGCAGTTTATGTCGCACGATCGCCGACATTAAGAGGTTAGCTCAATACCTGCTGTTATGATCTCCGCTGAGCTTGTGACATCCCTGCTGGACGTCAGCGCTCGTCACTGACTTCCATGATGCAGTGTTCTCACATCAAGTCTCGCGGACGACCGAGACTGTGACTAGTGGTGATGTCATGGGCTCACGGGGCAGTTCACGTGAGAATGAGGCGGCCATGGAACTCAGTGACAAGCGATGACCTCACGAGTTCATGACTAGAGTTGAGCGATCTTCAAGTTGAACGAGTTTGAGTGATTTTGGGGGGTGTTCGAGTCGTTCGACGAACTCGAACAATTTGCTTAAAGCTCGGCAGTTCGAGTTACCGTTTGAGAACGTTTCGATCACCAAAAGCGTGGATTTTCACAGTAAGTATGTGTGCACGTTGCGTATCTGAATGCATCCTGCGTCCCCAGCACAATCCCCCTCTCTTTCCTACTCACCGATCACGGGTGCCTCACTGCACAGCTGTCACAAATCTCCGTCGGCTTTTCCTCGTTTGAAAATGTCTGCCGCTTCATTATTCAATCAGGTATTCCCTGGTTTCCCCGCCCACCGGCGCTCCATGATTGGTTGCAGTCAGACACGTCCCCATGATAACAGACAGCTGTCTCACTGCAACCAATCACAGCCGCCGGCGGGCGGGTCTATATCGTGCAGTAAAATAAATAAATAATTAAAAAAAAAACAAAAACTGCGGTCTCCCCCAAATTTGATACCAGCCAGGATAAAGCCACATGGCTGGAGGCTGGTATTGTCAGGATGGAGAGCACCACATTATGGGGAGCCCACCACCCTAACAATATCACCCAGCAGCCGCCCGGAATTGCCGCATCCAATAGATGCGGCAGTCCCGGGAATCTACCCAGTTCATCCTGAATTGCCCTGGTGCAGTGGAAATCGGGGTAATAACGGGGTTAATCATGACAGCAATAGAAGTGAGGAAGGATGTGGACTCAGCACAATATCCTTAAAAATCACTTGAATCCTTTATTGAAAAATGTCATTAAAAATCAGCCAACAAACGCATTGCACCAAGCGTAATACAGGATCACGCTTGGTGCAATGCGTTTGTTGGCTGATTTTTAATGACATTTTTCAATAAAGGATTCAAGTGATTTTTAAGGATATTGTGCCGAGTCCACATCCTTCCTCACTTCTATTGCTTCACCGACGTGGACTGGCCGGAGGACTCTGTGCACCCCGAGGATTCCCATGGCATCGGATGACAGGTGAGCTGAAAACCACTTTTCTACTGTTAATCATGACAGGCATCTCCCCGAGATACCTTCCATGATTGACCTGTAAGTGAAAGTAAATAAACACACACAACAAAAAATTCTTTATTTGGAGTAAAAGACAAAAAAACCCTCATTTACCTCTTTATTAATCCCCAAACAACAATCCAGGTCCAAAGTAATCCACATTACACTGTCAGCTCTGCTACATGAAGATGACAAGAAGCACCGTAGAACACGAGCGCTCCATGTCCTCTCCACGCAGCACTTGAAGTGAGCCGCGCTGTCACCGGAGACTTCACTCTGCAATGCAGAGGTCAAGATAACCAAATCTTCATATGCTTCTCATTAGAGGCAGTGGGTCAATGGTTAGAGCTACTGCCTAAGGAGCATGACTTCATGCGTTCAAGTCCCTGCCCTCCTGGTACAGAATTTAATTTAATTTATTTTTAATTTTAAATTATATTTATTATTTATTTATAATTATAATTTTATTTAATTTAATTATGCACTGAGGGGAGGAGCTGGACATCAGCTGTGACCCGTGGGACACACCTCTAAAATCGGAGCAGTTCACAGAATGGAACTGCATTGCTCTCTCCTCTCTCTTCTCTCTCTCTTTTCTCTCTCTCCTCTCTCTCTTCTCTCCCTCTTCTCTCTCCTCTCTCTTCTCTCTCTTCTCTCTCTTATCTCCCTCTCTCTTTTTCCCTTTCTGTCTCTTTTTCTCTCTTTTTCTCTCTTTTTCTCTCTCTCTTGTTCTCTTTTTTTCTCTCTTTTTCTCTCTTTCTCTCTCTTTCTCTCTTTTTCTCTTTTTTTCTCTCTTTTTTTCTCTTTCTTCCTCTTTATCTCTCTTTCTCTCTCTCTTTTTCTCTCTTTCATTCTCTTTCTCCCTCTCTCTCTCTTTTTATCTCTCTCTCTTTTTCTCTCTCTTTCTCTCTCTCTCTCTCTTTTTCCCTCTTTTTCTCTCTTTTTATCTCTTTCTCCCCCTCTCTCTCTCTTTTTCTCTCTCACCCTTTTTCTCTCTTTTTCTCTATTTCTCTCTCTTTCTCTCTTTTTCTTTCTTTTCTCTCTTTTTCTCTCTTTCTCTTTATTTTTCTCTCTTTTTCTCTCTTTCTTTCTCTCTTTTTCTCTCTTTCTCCCCCCCTCTCTCTCTCTCTCTTTTTCTCTCTCACCCTTTTTCTCTCTTTTTCTCTATTTCTCTCTCTTTCTCTCTTTTTCTTTCTTTTCTCTCTTTTTCTCTCTTTTTCTCTCTTTCTCTCTCTTTTTCTTTCTTTTTCTCTCTTTTTCTCTTTCTCTCTCTTTTTTCTCTCTCTCACTCTTTTTCTCTCTCTCTCTTTTTCTCTCTCTCTTATTCTCTCTTTTTCACTCTCTCTCTTTTCCTCTCTTTTACCCTCTTTTTCTCTCTTTTTCTCTCTTTCTCTCTCTTTCTCTCTCTCTTTTTCTCTCTTTTTCTCTCTTTCTCTTTTTCTCTCTTTCTCTCTCTTTCTCTCTCTTTTTCTCTCTTTCTCCCTCTCCCTCCCTTATTTTCTCTCTTTCTTTCTCTTTTTCTCTCTCTCTTTTTCGCTCTCTCTTTTTCTTTCTTTTTCTCTCTTGTTCCCTCTCTCTCTCCTCTTTGTAGCTGAATAATCCACTTCTGGATTCTCAAGTGCAAAATAGAGGTCAAGATTACCAAATCTTCCTATGCTTTTCATTAGAGACAGTTAGAGCTTTTTCCTAAGGAGAATTAGTTCACGAGTTCGAGTCCCGGCCGTCCCGGTAAAGAATTTAATTTATTTTTAATTTTAAATTATAATTATTATTTATTTATAATTATAATTTAATTTAATTATGCACTGAGGGGAGGAGCCGGAAATCAGCTGTGAGCCATGGGACACACCTTTAAAATCGGAGCAGTTCACGGAATGAGGCTGCATTGCTCTCTCCACTCTCTCATCTCTCTCCTCTCTCTCCTCTCTCTTCTCTCCCTTTCCTCTCTCTTCTCTCTCTCTTCTCTCCTCTTCTCTCTCTTCTCTCTCCTCTCTTTCTCTTTCTTCTCTCTCTCTTCTCTCTCTCTATTCACTCTCTCTCCCTCTCTCTTCTCTCTCCTCTCTCTCCCTCTCTCTCTTCTCTTTTCCCTCTCTTTTCTCTTTCTTTTCTCTCTATTTTCTCTCTCTTTTCTCTCTCTCAGACCTGGCAATGAGCAGCTGATGCAGTCACCTGACAGAATCAGCTGACACTATAAGTCAAGCGGTGAGGCCGGCTTTTTACCACTCAACCGGCTAAACTATCAGGAGACAGGAGTCTTCACAGAAATGTGTAGTTTGTTTTTTGTTTTTTTTTTGCACTGATGCATCAGCTGGTTGTATAAAAGCCATTTATACAATCAGCTGCTGTGTCATGTGATTCAAGCCCTTGAACCTGACACGTCATCTGATCGCTTTGCCTTCCAGCAAACCGATCAGACGATATTGGATCCGGATTGGACGGCGCAGAACCCTTGACCCAGGATTACTGCGGGGGGGGGTTATTTATTTCAATAAAGATGCAGTCACTAATTGTGTTGTGTTTTATTTACAATAAAAATATTTTTCTGTGTGTTGTGGTTCTTTTTATCGGTACTAGAAAATCGTGGTGGCCATGTCTAATATTGGCGTGCCACCATGAATTTCGAGCTTAGGGCCAGTTGATAATATACAGCTAGCCCTAACCCCATTATTACCCAGCAAGCCACCCGTCACCAGGGCAGCTGGAGGGGTTGGATATAGCGCCAGAAGATGGTGCTTCCATGACAGCGCCATTTACTGGGGCGGCTGCGGACTGCAATTCACAGCAGGGGTGCCCAGAAAGCTTGGGCACCCTGTGCTGCGGATTCCAATCCCCAGTGGCCTAGTTATACCTGGCTGGACACAAAAATTGAGCTAAGCCCACGTCATTTTTTTTTAATTATTTCATGAAATTTTTGGTTCACAGCCGGGTAAAAATAGGCAGCTGGGGGTTGGGGGCAGCCTGTAGCTGCCTGCTGTACCGGGCTAGCATACAAAAACATGGCGAAGCCCACGTAATATTTTGGGGTGCAAAAAACTCCTGAATACAGTCCTGGATGGAGTATGCTGAGCCTTGTAGTTCTGAAGCTGCTGTCTGCTGTCTGTCTGTATGGAGGAGAGCAGACAGCAGCTGCAGAACTGTAAGACTCAGCATCCTCAGTCCAGGACTTTATGTTGGAGGGAGAGACAGGAGGAGCAGAACTACATGGCTCATCATGCTCTGCTCACTAGTGTATGCAGGAGAGCAGACAGCAGCTGCAGAACTACAAGGCTCAGCATGCTCCATTCACTAGTGTATGCAGGAGAGCAGACAGGATCTGAAGAACTACAAGGCTCAGCATACTCCATCAAGGACTGTATGCATTAGTCTTTTGCCCACCAAAAAAATGACGTGGACTTTGCCATATTTTTGTATGTTAGGCAGGTACGGCTGCCCCTAACCCCCAGCTGCCTATTTGTACCCGGCTGGAAACTAAAAATATAGGGAAGCCCTTTTTTAATTATTTCATGAATTTCATGAAATAATTTAAAAAAAAAACGACATGGGCTTCACCCCATTTTTGTGTCCAGCCAGGTACAACTAGGCAGCTGGGGATTGGAATCCGCAGCACAGGTTGGCCCGAGCTTTCTGGGCCCCTCTGCTGTGAATTGCAGTCCGCAGCCAACACAAAAAATGGCGCTTTCATAAAAGCGCCACCATCTGGCGCTGTATCCAACCCTTCCAGCTGCCCTGAAGCCAGGTGGCTCGCTGGGTAATAATGGGTTAATACCAGCTTTGTTTTACTAGCTAGTATTAAGCCAGAGATTCTTAATGTCAGGCAAGTTTGACCCGGCCATTAAGAATATCCAATAAAGGGTTAAAAAAAGACACCACACAGAGAAAAAATACTTTAACCCCTTTAGCCCCCGGGCACTTTCCGTTTTTGCATTTTTGTTTTTTGCTCCTCTTTTTCCGAGAGCCGTAACTTTTATATTTTTCAATCACTCTTGCCATATGAGGGCTTGTTTTTTGCTGGAGGAGTTGTACTTTTAAATGAAACCATAAGTTTTACCATATGGTGTACTGGAAAACAGCAAAAAAATTCCAAGTGTGGAGAAACTGCAAAAAAGTGTAATGGCACAATAGTTTTTGGGATGTTTTATTCACCGTGTTCACTATATAGTAAAACTGATGGGTGGGTGTGATGTCTCAGGTCGGTGCGAGTTTGTAAACACCAAATATGTATAGGTTTACTTGTACTTAAGGGGTTAAAATACATTCACAAGTTTGTCCAATAAAAGTGGCGTACGTTTTGCGCCATATTCCAAAACCCGCAGCGTTCTCATTTTTTGTGATCTATGGCTCACTAACAGCTTATTTTTTGCATCTCAAGCTGATGTTTCTAATGGTACCATTTTTGCGCAGATGCTACGTTTTGATCGACTGTTATTGCATTTTGCGTAAAACTTGTGGCGACCAAAAAATGTAATTTGGCGTTTGGAATTTTTTTGCCACTACACAGTTTATCAATCAGATTAATTGATTTTATGTTTTGATAGATCGGGCATTTCTGAACGCGGCGATACCAAATATGTGTATATTTATTTTTTTTAACCCTTTTCATTTTCAATGGGGTGAAAGGGGGGTGATTTGAACTTTTAGGGGTTTTTTTGTTTTTTTTATTTTTTAAAACTTTTTTTTTTATTTTACTAGTCCCCCTAGGGGGCTATAGCGATCAACAATCTGATCGCTCTGATCTATCTGCTGATCACAGCTATACAGCTGTAAACAGCAGATACGGTCACTTCCTGCTTCACTGTCCTCCGGGCCGTGTGAAAACGAAAGTGACTTGTCATAGCTGCAGGCATCATCACATGACCCAGAGCTACCATGGCAACCACCGGAAATCACGTGATCACTCACGTGACTTCCGGTGAGGGCGGCGGTAAGTGAAAATCCTGACCGCGTGTATTTACATCTCGCTGCCAGACTTTGGCAGCGAGATGTAAGGGGTTAATGTTACGAATGCGATTCCACTCCTAACATGCAGGCACACATATCAGCTGTTGAAAACAGCTGATATGTGTGCCGATCGCTGCATACTGCCCTCGGCAGGGGGCGGAGATTAACCTCATACGATCCATGACGAATAGATCCGTCAAAGGTCGTGAAGGGGTTAATAGAAATAAATACACAGACACATTAGAGACTCCATGTTTATTACTTCCTCTCAACCCTCCACGATCCTGGTCTTCTGTTTTCTTTCTCTTTCATCCCATGCAGCTCTGCTTTATCAGACAGCACTGCATGGGACGAAGACACAGCTGCTCCAATGCAATCTAATCACTCTGTGAGTGAGCAGAGGCCGCTTGCTGTAAGCGGTGATGTCACCGCTGACAGGTGGGTTACTATAGCAACGGTGATCTCCGTTATTCACCGGCTGTGGCATCCAGTCCTTGCATGTGGGCTGACTCTGTAAAGAGCGCTGACATGCATGGACAGGGAGTCGACCATGTGCCAGAGCATCTCACCGGTACACGGAGCTGCTCAAACGAGCACCACTTACCGGAGCGATGCACTGACAGGACCTAGGATGACATCTAGCCATGTGACCAGTCTGTAGCCAATGAGATAATAGACACGTGACTGGTCACACGTCACGGAAGGTCCTATAAACAGTGCTGGTTACCGGGAGAGCGCAGCGATGATCGGAAGAAAAATCAGCGGGAGACAGCGTGCAGGACGCGTCACGGGGACCTGTAAGTATAATGGCAATGTTTATTAACTGTATGTGTATATGTATAATGTGTTTGTATGTGTTTTTGTTTAACTGCCATTGTTTTTAATGGGGTTCGAAGGAGTTTGTCGAACGTTCATTGAACAGAGCCCCCGTTCGATGAACTGAACCGAACTTGAACACTAGGGGGGTGGCTCATCTCTATTCATGACATCAGCGCTCGTTATGCCCTGCAGTGACCTGGCCTGACCCAATAATGTTAGCTCAGGTCACTGCACTGCTCCCCCAGCCAATGGGGAACATTTTTTTCTTCACTGAATTAGACAGTGAGTATGGTATGGATTGTCATACTCACTTATTTGATTATGCCAGACCCGGAAATGTTTTTCTTTTCAATAAATTGGTGAAAGAGGGAATGTTTTGGGGAGTATTTTTAAAAATATTTTTTTTTGTTCTATATTATTTAATGCTGACTGAGTTAGTGATGTCGGGTATCTGATAGATGCCGTGACATCACTAATGCCTGGTATCAACCCCATATATTACCCTGTTTGCAACTGCACCAGGGCAACGGTTGAGCTGGAGGTGAAACATCAGGATTGGCACATCTAATAGATGTGCCACTTTTTGGCAGCTGCAGCCTGCTATTTTTAGGCTTGGTATGGTCCAATAACCATGGATCTCCCTAGTCTGATAATACCAGACCACAGTTGTCCGCTTTACCTTGGCTGGTGGTTGCTATTGTACCGCTGTGTCCCTGTAAGGATGTTTTAATGTCGAGGATACAAAATGAGTGTGTAAATTAGGTCTTGTGGGTAGTGCTTTGATTCTATAACCAAAAGCTGTAGACCGGTTACTGTAGCATGTAGAAGGGGGCAATTGATAATATTGTACCACTATGTCCCTGAAAGTATTTTTAATGTCCAGACTCCAAAATGGGTGTGAAACCTATTCCTTGTGGGTACTGCTAGGATTCTGTGACCAAGAGGCCTAATCCAATCACTGTAGCATGTCTTCCTTTTTCTATTTATAATGACGTACCACAGGCCTGTGTGTTGGATGGACATCTCTCGGTACTTTGTTGACTGACTTTGATAAATGTCTGGCTCCACAGAACCTGGAGCTAGGGATGAGCGAATGTATTCGCCACTATTCGGTAAACGACGGATAACAGGCTATTTGCGCCATTTGGTATCTGACGAATAAAATAACATCTGCTCCGATACTTTCAGTTTCATTTCTGACTTCCTGGCATCTGTTTTCCAGCCAATGAACACATCTGATGTTGCTTGCTCTCACAGTAATGATGCAGCCATCTTTGTTGTGGTGTTACTGTGATTGGCTTGACTGCACAGCGTCATCAATATACACATTGCCGTAGCTTGTGGGAATGATACATTTATAGTCCCCGCTGCTCCGGCTTCCAGCATCATGTAGGAGAAATGGAGAGGGAGGGAGAGAGAGAGAGAGAGAGAGAGAGATTCTGCCTTTTCACATCCATTTTGGCCTTTTCCTTAGTGACCACAGCTCGCCGTTAGGTCCAACTTGAAATTATTCTGGTTTCCCATAGACTTACATTGCGTGTCGAATATTTGCGAATAGTCGAATAGCGGTGACCTATTCGTCGGATATTCACGAAGTCGGATATTTTTGTATTCAATCATCCCTACCTGGAGCTAGAGAAGGCCATGCGCGATTAGGGTGCAAACCTAGTGGTAGACATCATGTATGCACTGCATGGATCATCCTGGATGCACTGAAATTTCTGTGGCAGAATTATTTCCTGGATGTGCTGCTTCAGAAGGGACAGTCACTGTGTGCTCACTTTTTTAAATTAAAATGCTGGCTCACAGCCTGTGTTGCATGGACTATACCTCACTGCTCTTTTAACGCCAAATGAAGAGGAGAGCAATTGATGCTACTGTACCGCTGTGTCCCTAGAAGGATTTTTAATGGTGAGACCACTACATAGGCCTCCAAGTTGTATTTTGTCTGTACTAGCAGGAGTTTGGGACCACCAGCCCTACACCTCTCTCTCATCCACCTCTATATTTCTTCTGTAAATAGCCTAGGAAGCTAATAGCTATGCCAAAACAAAGGTGCTGGACTGTAAAATATATTTTTGCTGTTTTGGCGGGAACCCCCAGGTATTTTCTGTGCCCTACATTTGGCTTCTTAGGCCATGTGCTCACGGGAGCATTTTGCTGCGGAGTTTGCCACGGAAAACCTGCGGATTTATCTGGATTTTCCAGATAAATCCGCAGGTTCTAGTATGTACAGGCACTCCCCATGTTACCCTATGGGACATGGGGAGTGTCTTTGTCCACGCTGCGGAAAGTGCGGCTGCGGAATCTCCTGCGGAGATCCCTCAGCTGCACCTAACTGCATGTCAATTATTCATGCGGATTTACTTGCGGAGATCCCGGCTAGAGATGAGCGAACCGGTCCCGGTTCGGCTCGAGGTCGGTTCGCCGAACGGACCTCCCGTTCGAGTTCGGCTCGTCGAACGTTCGACGAACCGAACTCGAGCCAATAGGAAACAATGGCAGGCAATCACAAACACAGTAAAACACCTAGAAAACACCCTCAAAGGTGTCCAAAAGGTGACAAACAACTCAAACACATTGGAAAGTGACAAGGACATATACTCATGCGAAAACAAAACAGCTGGACAAGGAAAAAGAGGAGGACACACAGATATAGGCATGGCACGCCATTCTAAAATCATGTAAAACACCGCAAGGTGACTCCAAGCATAGTCTCCCTTTTTTTCCAAAAATTGGGCCCCACACCCACCCACCCATTCAGTGGCAGCAGTTGGGCCCCAGTTGTACAATTCACAGCTAGATTTGCAGCAAGCACATTCAAAAATACGCCATTCTTATCCGTCCCCAGGATGACACCGGGGTAGGTAGCAAAGTCTTTCCTGATCCCAGCTCTGTTCATCTTGGCTTCTTTTAAAAACACAGCAAGCAAGGGTTACTCCAAGCGGAGTCTCCCTTTTTTTCCAAAAATTGGGCCCCACACACACCCACCCATTCAGTGGCAGCACTTGTGCCCTAGTTGTACACTTCACAGCTAGATTTGCATCAAGCACATTCAAAAATACGCCATAATTAACCGTCCCCAGCATGACACCGGGGTAGGTAGCAAAGTCTTTCCTGATCCCAGCTCTGTTCATCTTGGCTTCTTTTAAAAACACAGCAAGCAAGGGTTACTCCAAGCGGAGTCTCCCTTTTTTTCCAAAAATTGGGCCCCACACACCCACCCCATCAGTGGCAGCACTTGGGCCCTAGTTGCAAACAGGATGTTTTGATTTGCATCAAGCACATTCAAAAATACGCCATTCTTATCCGTCCCCAGGATGACACCGGGGTAGGTAGCAAAGTCTTTCCTGATCCCAGCTCTGTTCATCTTGGCTTCTTTTAAAAACACAGCAAGCAAGGGTTACTCCAAGCGGAGTCTCCCTTTTTTTCCAAAAATTGGGCCCCACACACACCCACCCATTCAGTGGCAGCACTTGTGCCCTAGTTGTACACTTCACAGCTACATTTGCATCAAGCACATTCCAAAATACGCCATTCTTATCCGTCCCCAGGATGACACCGGGGTAGGTAGCAAAGTCTTTCCTGATCCCAGCTCTGTTCATCTTGGCTTCTTTTAAAAACACAGCAAGCAAGGGTTACTCCAAGCGGAGTCTCCCTTTTTTTCCAGAAATTGGGCCCCACACACCCACCCCATCAGTGGCAGCACTTGGGCCCTAGTTGCAAACAGGATGTTTTGATTTGCATCAAGCACATTCAAAAATACGCCATTCTTATCCGTCCCCAGGATGACACCGGGGTAGGTAGCAAAGTCTTTCCTGATCCCAGCTCTGTTCATCTTGGCTTCTTTTAAAAACACAGCAAGCAAGGGTTACTCCAAGCGGAGTCTCCCTTTTTTTCCAAAAATTGGGCCCCACACACCCACCCCATCAGTGGCAGCACTTGGGCCCTAGTTGCAAACAGGATGTTTTGATTTGCATCAAGCACATTCCAAAATACGCCATTCTTATCCGTCCCCAGGATGACACCGGGGTAGGTAGCAAAGTCTTTCCTGATCCCAGCTCTGTTCATCTTGGCTTCTTTTAAAAACACAGCAAGCAAGGGTTACTCCAAGCGGAGTCTCCCTTTTTTTCCAAAAATTGGGCCCCACACACCCACCCATTCAGTGGCAGCACTTGGGCCCTAGTTGCAAACAGGATGTTTTGATTTGCATCAAGCACATTCAAAAATACGCCATTCTTATCCGTCCCCAGGATGACACCGGGGTAGGTAGCAAAGTCTTTCCTGATCCCAGCTCTGTTCATCTTGGCTTCTTTTAAAAAAACAAAGCAAGCAAGGGTTACTCCAAGCAGAGTCTCCCTTTTTTTCCAAAAATTGGGCCCCACACACCCACCCCATCAGTGGCAGCACTTGGGCCCTAGTTGCAAACAGGATGTTTTGATTTGCATCAAGCACATTCAAAAATACGCCATTCTTATCCGTCCCCAGGATGACACCGGGGTAGGTAGCAAAGTCTTTCCTGATCCCAGCTCTGTTCATCTTGGCTTCTTTTAAAAACACAGCAAGCAAGGGTTACTCCAAGCGGAGTCTCCCTTTTTTTCCAAAAATTGGGCCCCACACACCCACCCATTCAGTGGCAGCACTTGTGCCCTAGTTGTACACTTCACAGCTACATTTGCATCAAGCACATTCCAAAATACGCCATTCTTATCCGTCCCCAGGATGACACCGGGGTAGGTAGATAAAGTCTTTGCTGACCCATGACTTGTTCATCTTGGCTTCTTTTAAAAACAATGTAAGCAAGGGTTACTCCAAGCGGAGTCTCCCTTTTTTTCCAAAAATTGTGCCCCACACACACCCACCCCTTCAGTGGCAGCACTTGTGCCCTAGTTGTACACTTCACAGCTAGATTTGCATCAAGCACATTCCAAAATACGCCATTCTTATCCGTCCCCAGGATGACACCGGGGTAGGTAGATAAAGTCTTTGCTGACCCATGACTTGTTCATCTTGGCTTCTTTTAAAAACAATGTAAGCAAGGGTTACTCCAAGCGGAGTCTCCCTTTTTTTCCAAAAATTTGGCCCCACACACCCACCCCATCAGTGGCAGCACTTGGGCCCTAGTTGCAAACAGGATGTTTTGATTTGCATCAAGCACATTCAAAAATACGCCATTCTTATCCGTCCCCAGGATGACACCGGGGTAGGTAGCAAAGTCTTTCCTGATCCCAGCTCTGTTCATCTTGGCTTCTTTTAAAAACACAGCAAGCAAGGGTTACCCCAAGCGGAGTCTCCCTTTTTTTCCAAAAATTGTGCCCCACACACACCCACCCATTCAGTGGCAGCACTTGTGCCCTAGTTGTACACTTCACAGCTACATTTGCATCAAGCACATTCCAAAATACGCCATTCTTATCCGTCCCCAGGATGACACCGGGGTAGGTAGCAAAGTCTTTCCTGATCCCAGCTCTGTTCATCTTGGCTTCTTTTAAAAACACAGCAAGCAAGGGTTACTCCAAGCGGAGTCTCCCTTTTTTTCCAAAAATTGGGCCCCACACACCCACACCATCAGTGGCAGCACTTGGGCCCTAGTTGCAAACAGGATGTTTTGATTTGCATCAAGCACATTCAAAAATACGCCATTCTTATCCGTCCCCAGGATGACACCGGGGTAGGTAGCAAAGTCTTTCCTGATCCCAGCTCTGTTCATCTTGGCTTCTTTTAAAAACACAGCAAGCAAGGGTTACTCCAAGCTGAGTCTCCCTTTTTTTCCAAAAATTGTGCCCCACACACACCCACCCATTCAGTGGCAGCACTTGTGCCCTAGTTGTACACTTCACAGCTACATTTGCATCAAGCACATTCCAAAATACGCCATTCTTATCCGTCCCCAGGATGACACCGGGGTAGGTAGCAAAGTCTTTCCTGATCCCAGCTCTGTTCATCTTGGCTTCTTTTAAAAACACAGCAAGCAAGGGTTACTCCAAGCGGAGTCTCCCTTTTTTTCCAAAAATTGGGCCCCACACACCCACCCCATCAGTGGCAGCACTTGGGCCCTAGTTGCAAACAGGATGTTTTGATTTGCATCAAGCACATTCAAAAATACGCCATTCTTATCCGTCCCCAGGATGACACCGGGGTAGGTAGCAAAGTCTTTCCTGATCCCAGCTCTGTTCATCTTGGCTTCTTTTAAAAACACAGCAAGCAAGGGTTACTCCAAGCTGAGTCTCCCTTTTTTTCCAAAAATTGTGCCCCACACACACCCACCCATTCAGTGGCAGCACTTGTGCCCTAGTTGTACACTTCACAGCTACATTTGCATCAAGCACATTCCAAAATACGCCATTCTTATCCGTCCCCAGGATGACACCGGGGTAGGTAGCAAAGTCTTTCCTGATCCCAGCTCTGTTCATCTTGGCTTCTTTTAAAAACACAGCAAGCAAGGGTTACTCCAAGCGGAGTCTCCCTTTTTTTCCAAAAATTGGGCCCCACACACCCACCCATTCAGTGGCAGCACTTGTGCCCTAGTTGTACACTTCACAGCTACATTTGCATCAAGCACATTCCAAAATACGCCATTCTTATCCGTCCCCAGGATGACACCGGGGTAGGTAGATAAAGTCTTTGCTGACCCATGACTTGTTCATCTTGGCTTCTTTTAAAAACAATGTAAGCAAGGGTTACTCCAAGCGGAGTCTCCCTTTTTTTCCAAAAATTGGGCCCCACACACCCACCCCATCAGTGGCAGCACTTGTGCCCTAGTTGCAAACAGGATGTTTTGATTTGCATCAAGCACATTCCAAATCAACAAGCATTTACTCTCCCCAGGATGACACAGAGGTAGTAAATTCCTTCTGGATCCATGACTTGTTCATTTTGATGAACGTCAGTCTGTCCACATTGTCACTGGACAGACGCGTGCGCTTATCTGTCAGCACACACCCAGCAGCACTGAAGACACGTTCAGAGACAACGCTGGCAGCTGGACACGACAAAATCTCCAAGGCGTAAGTTGCGAGCTCTGGCCATTTTTCTAGGTTTGAAGCCCAAAAGGAGCAAGGCTCCAGTTGCACAGTCATGGCATCGATGTTCATTTGGACATACTCCTGTATCATCCTCTCCAGCCGTTGACTATGTGTCAGACTTGTTGTCTCTGGTGGCCTTGCAAAAGAGGGTCTAAAAAAATTATGAAAAGATTCCATAAAATTGCTGTTACCGGCACCAGATACGGTCCTACTGGTACGGGTAGACTGTTGAAGATGACGAGACCGTCCCATGTTTGTCAAGTTACAACTGGGAGATTCCCTCCCTGCACCTGCACGGTTGTTTGGTGGAAAAGCCGAGCTAAGATCGAGTAACAGCTTCTGCTGATACTCCTGCATACGTGCGTCCCTTTCTATGGCTGGAATTATGTCACAAAATTTGGACTTGTACCGGGGATCTAATAGTGTGGCAATCCAGTAGTCATCATCACTTCTAATTTTGACAATACGACTGTCATGTTGGAGGTAGTGCAACAAAAAGGCACTCATGTGTCTTGCGCAGCCATGCGGACCAAGTCCACGCTGTGTTTGTGGCATAGAGGTGCTACCCGTTCTTTCTTCCTCTGACATCTCCCCCCAACCTCTTTCAACTGAAATTTGACCAAGGTCTCCCTCATCCGCTGAGTCTTCCATGTCCATGGACAGTTCGTCCTCCATTTCTTCATGTTCTCCTGCACCTTGCTCAACATTTCGCCTGCTACTATGCGCCCTTGTCGATCCCTGTCCCCCATGGTCCCATGCCTGCTGCGTTGGTGATGATGAACGTCTGGACCTTGGTGATGTTGTTGTCCCTTGCGCATATGAATCCTCCTGTAGTTCCTCCCCTTCATGTTGTCCCACCCCCTGACTCCGAATAGTGTTTAGCGTGTGCTCCAGCATGTAAATGACTGGAATCGTCATGCTGATAATGGCATTGTCAGAGCTAAACATATTCGTCGCCATGTCGAAACTGTGCAGAAGGGTGCATAGGTCCTTGATCTGAGACCACTCCATCAGGGTGATCTGCCCCACCTCTGCATCTCGTTGGCCCAGGCTATACGTCATGACGTATTGCACCAGGGCTCTGCGGTGCTGCCACAGTCGCTGTAACATGTGGAGAGTTGAATTCCAGCGTGTCGCCACATCGCATTTCAGGCGATGAACCGGCAGGCCGAAAGACTTCTGGAGCGATGCAAGTCGCTCTGCTGCGGCGCTTGAACGGCGGAAGTGAGCTGACAGTTTTCGTGCCCTGTTCAGAAGGCCATCTAGGCCGGGATAGTGTGTTAAAAATTGCTGGACGACAAGGTTCAACACGTGAGCCATACAAGGTACGTGTGTCACCTTGCCGTGGCGAAGTGCCGCACCCAGGTTTGCAGCATTGTCGCACACGGCCTTACCAGGCTGCAGTTTGAGTGGAGACAACCATTTATTAAACTCGGACCGCAGAGCTGACCACAACTCCTCAGCTGTGTGACTCTTATTCCCAAGACATGTCAAGCTAAAGACCGCCTGATGCCGTTGCGCTCTGCTGCCAGCATAGTAATGAGGGCTGCGTGATTCCTTCTGCGCAGTGAGAACGCTGGTGGCCTGACCAGGCAGGCTTGGGGCGGAGGTGGAGGACCCAGATGAGGTGGAGGATGCAGAAGCTGTGGCGGAACTTGGACAGACAGAGGATTGACACACAAGTCGTGGGGATGGCAAGACTTGTGCAGCAGACCCTTCACCATCTATCACCATAGTTACCCAGTGCCCAGTCAGTGACATGTAACGTCCCTGTCCATGCTTACTGGTCCAAGTATCGGTGGTGAAATGCACCCGTTCACACACAGAGTTTCTCAAGGAAGCGGTGATGTTGTGTGCGACATGCTGGTGTAGCGCGGGCACACCTTTCTTAGAGAAGTAGTGGCGACTAGGCATCTGGTACTGGGGCACAGCGACAGACATAAGGTCTCTAAAATCCTGTGTGTCCACTAGGCGGAAAGGCAGCATTTCGGTAGCCAACAGCTTACAGAGGGATAGAGTCAACCTCTTAGCTTTGTCATGGGTCGGAGGAAGTGGCCTTTTATTTGACCACATCTGAGGGACAGAGATCTGGCTGCTGTGTGTAGACGGTGTTGAGTAGGGTGTCCCTGGAAAAATGCAGGTTTGTGAGGAAAGTGCAGGCGGAGACATGATGTTGCCTTGATCCAACGTTGGTGCTATCGATGTCTGAGAGAGCTGTACACACTCACTTGTTTCCCCTTCCAAACCAACTGACGACCTACCAAGCAAACTGCCTGTTGCGGTTACAGTGGTGGAAGTTTTGCGTGGAAAAACAGGTGTGAGAGCTGTCCCCACAGTCCTAGAAGATGAAGAGCTCGCGGATGCACTGGAAGGGGCGGGCGGTGGATGGATCGCTCCGCTAGGCCGCATTGCAGCACGGTGAGCTTCCCACCGGGACTTATGATATTTATTCATGTGACGATTCATGGAAGAAGTTGTCAAACTGCTGAGGTTTTGACCTCTACTAAGAGAATCATGACAAATGTTACATATCACATGAGTTGGGCGATCTTTTTCGATGTCAAAAAAGGACCAGGCTAGGCAAGGCTTAGAGGCCATGCGACCTGTTGATCCACCCCGAATAATGCTCATAGGCAGAGTGGTGGCTGAGGATGCAGTTGTAGACGTGCTACCAGTGCTCCGACTCTGTCCAGGAAGGCGCAAGGTAACTTCGTCGTCGGTTGCATCCTCCTCCACCGCCTCTGTTGACCTCCTCGAGTGCCTGACTGGGGGTTGACAGTAGGTGGGATCTAGAACGTCATCATCAATTGTTGTGTTTGCACTCCCCTCCCCCTCAGACCGAGCCTCTTCTTGCCCTGACCGAATATTTAAGTTGTCATCCCAATCGGGTATCTGCGTCTCATCTTCATCAGTATGTTCCTCATTGTCTATAACCACAGGTGTTACAGTTTGTGACAAAGGGTCAACATTATGCTCAGAAACTTGGTCCTCACGGCCTGAATCAGAGTCACAAAGGTTCTGGGCATCACTGCAGACCATTTCCTGTTCTGTACTCACTGTAGCTTGGGAGCAGACCTCTGATTCCCAGGCTATAGTGTGACTGAACAGCTCTGCAGACTCAGCCATCTCAGTTCCACCATACTGTGCAGGGCTGATGGAGACTTCAGAGCTGGGAGAAATCAAGTGTGATTGGGATGACAACTCAGAGGACTGGTGTTTTTTGGATGCGGTACTTGAAGTGGCTGAGAGGGCACTTGTTGGACCACTTGAGATCCATTCAAGCATTTTCCTTTTTTGCCCATCATCTACCTTTCTTCCTGTTGTTCGTGTCCGTAAAAAAGGGAGCACATCGGATTGTCCACGGTAAGTAGTAGACATCTTACTTTTGCTGGTAGATGGTCTATCTTCAGCAGATGATAATGGAGCTTTGCCACCTTTCCCACGGACAAAACCTTTTTTGCCTTTTCCACCACGCCTCTTCCCCTTTCCACCAGCATCTGTCATTTTGCCACTCATGTTGATTGCGACAAGATTGTGGACTGAAAATGTGGTAGTAAAAATTGAGAGGTGGTGAAGATTGCAGTGGTGGTCTAGCTTTATTAACAGCAGAATAATAAAGAATAAATATCCCTGACAATGCAACTTAGTTATAATTAGTTGGAGTGTGCAACGCAGGCAGACGTGCTGCAAATGTCTTGGCACTAGTGGGACTATAGCAAAGTCCAATAGCCACGTATAGGATGCCACTAGGTACACTGAGTGTTTGCTAGTATAATGGCTTAGTTATAATTAGTTGGAGTGTGCAACGCAGGCAGACGTGCTGCAAATGTCTTGGCACTAGTGGGACGATAGCAAAGTCCAATAGCCACGTATAGGATGCCACTAGGTGCACTGAGTGTTTGCTAGTATAATGGCTTAGTTATAATTAGTTGGAGTGTGCAACGCAGGCAGACGTGCTGCAAATGTCTTGGCACTAGTGGGACTATAGCAAAGTCCAATAGCCACGTATAGGATGCCACTAGGTACACTGAGTGTTTGCTAGTATAATGGCTTAGTTATAATTAGTTGGAGTGTGCAACGCAGGCAGATGCGCGCTGCAAATGTCTTGGCACTAGTGGGACTATAGCAAAGTCCAATAGCCACGTATAGGATGCCACTAGGTACACTGAGTGTTTGCTAGTATAATGGCTTAGTTATAATTAGTTGGAGTGTGCAACGCAGGGAGATGCGCGCTGCAAATGTCTTGGCACTAGTGGGACTATAGCAAAGTCCAATAGCCACGTATAGGATGCCACTAGGTACACTGAGTGTTTGCTAGTATAATGGCTTAGTTATAATTAGTTGGAGTGTGCAACGCAGGGAGATGCGCGCTGCAAATGTCTTGGCACTAGTGGGACTATAGCAAAGTCCAATAGCCACGTATAGGATGCCACTAGGTACACTGAGTGTTTGCTAGTATAATGGCTTAGTTATAATTAGTTGGAGTGTGCAACGCAGGGAGATGCGCGCTGCAAATGTCTTGGCACTAGTGGGACTATAGCAAAGTCCAATAGCCACGTATAGGATGCCACTAGGTACACTGAGTGTTTGCTAGTATAATGGCTTAGTTATAATTAGTTGGAGTGTGCAACGCAGGCAGACGTGCTGCAAATGTCTTGGCACTAGTGGGACTATAGCAAAGTCCAATAGCCACGTATAGGATGCCACTAGGTACACTGAGTGTTTGCTAGTATAATGGCTTAGTTATAATTAGTTGGAGTGTGCAACGCAGGGAGATGCGCGCTGCAAATGTCTTGGCACTAGTGGGACTATAGCAAAGTCCAATAGCCACGTATAGGATGCCACTAGGTACACTGAGTGTTTGCTAGTATAATGGCTTAGTTATAATTAGTTGGAGTGTGCAACGCAGGCAGACGTGCTGCAAATGTCTTGGCACTAGTGGGACTATAGCAAAGTCCAATAGCCACGTATAGGATGCCACTAGGTACACTGAGTGTTTGCTAGTATAATGGCTTAGTTATAATTAGTTGGAGTGTGCAACGCAGGCAGACGTGCTGCAAATGTCTTGGCACTAGTGGGACTATAGCAAAGTCCAATAGCCACGTATAGGATGCCACTAGGTACACTGAGTGTTTGCTAGTATAATGGCTTAGTTATAATTAGTTGGAGTGTGCAACGCAGGCAGACGTGCTGCAAATGTCTTGGCACTAGTGGGACTATAGCAAAGTCCAATAGCCACGTATAGGATGCCACTAGGTACACTGAGTGTTTGCTAGTATAATGGCTTAGTTATAATTAGTTGGAGTGTGCAACGCAGGCAGATGCGCTCTGCAAATGTCTTGGCACTAGTGGGACTAAAGCAAAGTCCAATAGCCACAGATAGGATGCCACTAGGTACACTGAGTGTTTGCTAGTATAACGGCTTAGTTATAATTAGTTGGAGTGTGCAACGCAGGCACATGCGCGCTGCAAATGTCTTGGCACTAGTGGGACTATAGCAAAGTCCAATAGCCACGTATAGGATGCCACTAGGTACACTGAGTGTTTGCTAGTATAATGGCTTAGTTATAATTAGTTGGAGTGTGCAACGCAGGCAGATGCGCTCTGCAAATGTCTTGGCACTAGTGGGACTAAAGCAAAGTCCAATAGCCACAGATAGGATGCCACTAGGTACACTGAGTGTTTGCTAGTATAATGGCTTAGTTATAATTAGTTGGAGTGTGCAACGCAGGCAGACGTGCTGCAAATGTCTTGGCACTAGTGGGACTATAGCAAAGTCCAATAGCCACGTATAGGATGCCACTAGGTACACTGAGTGTTTGCTAGTATAATGGCTTAGTTATAATTAGTTGGAGTGTGCAACGCAGGCAGACGTGCTGCAAATGTCTTGGCACTAGTGGGACTATAGCAAAGTCCAATAGCCACGTATAGGATGCCACTAGGTACACTGAGTGTTTGCTAGTATAGAGGCTTAGTTATAATTAGTTGGAGTGTGCAACGCAGGCAGACGTGCTGCAAATGTCTTGGCACTAGTGGGACTATAGCAAAGTCCAATAGCCACGTATAGGATGCCACTAGGTACACTGAGTGTTTGCTAGTATAATGGCTTAGTTATAATTAGTTGGAGTGTGCAACGCAGGCAGACGTGCTGCAAATGTCTTGGCACTAGTGGGGCTATAGCAAAGTCCAATAGCCACGTATAGGATGCCACTAGGTACACTGAGTGTTTGCTAGTATAATGGCTTAGTTATAATTAGTTGGAGTGTGCAACGCAGGCAGATGCGCTCTGCAAATGTCTTGGCACTAGTGGGACTAAAGCAAAGTCCAATAGCCACAGATAGGATGCCACTAGGTACACTGAGTGTTTGCTAGTATAATGGCTTAGTTATAATTAGTTGGAGTGTGCAACGCAGGCAGATGCGCGCTGCAAATGTCTTGGCACTAGTGGGACTATAGCAAAGTCCAATAGCCACAGATAGGATGCCACTAGGTACACTGAGTGTTTGCTAGTATAATGGCTTAGTTATAATTAGTTGGAGTGTGCAACGCAGGCAGATGCGCGCTGCAAATGTCTTGGCACTAGTGGGACTATAGCAAAGTACAATAGCCACGTATAGGATGCCACTAGGTACACTGAGTGTTTGCTAGTATAATGGCTTAGTTATAATTAGTTGGAGTGTGCAACGCAGGCAGACGTGCTGCAAATGTCTTGGCACTAGTGGGACTATAGCAAAGTCCAATAGCCACGTATAGGATGCCACTAGGTACACTGAGTGTTTGCTAGTATAATGGCTTAGTTATAATTAGTTGGAGTGTGCAACGCAGGCAGACGTGCTGCAAATGTCTTGGCACTAGTGGGACTAAAGCAAAGTCCAATACCCACAGATAGGATGCCACTAGGTACACTGAGTGTTTGCTAGTATAATGGCTTAGTTATAATTAGTTGGAGTGTGCAACGCAGGCAGATGCGCGCTGCAAATGTCTTGGCACTAGTGGGACTATAGCAAAGTCCAATAGCCACGTATAGGATGCCACTAGGTACACTGAGTGTTTGCTAGTATAATGGCTTAGTTATAATTAGTTGGAGTGTGCAACGCAGGCAGATGCGCGCTGCAAATGTCTTGGCACTAGTGGGACTATAGCAAAGTACAATAGCCACGTATAGGATGCCACTAGGTACACTGAGTGTTTGCTAGTATAATGGCTTAGTTATAATTAGTTGGAGTGTGCAACGCAGGCAGATGCGCACTGCAAATGTCTTGGCACTAGTGGGACTATAGCAAAGTCCAATAGCCACGTATAGGATGCCACTAGGTACACTGAGTGTTTGCTAGTATAATGGCTTAGTTATAATTAATTGGAGTGTGCAACGCAGGGAGATGCGCGCTGCAAATGTCTTGGCACTAGTGGGACTATAGCAAAGTCCAATAGCCACGTATAGGATGCCACTAGGTACACTGAGTGTTTGCTAGTATAATGGCTTAGTTATAATTAGTTGGAGTGTGCAACGCAGGGAGATGCACGCTGCAAATGTCTTGGCACTAGTGGGACTATAGCAAAGTCCAATAGCCACGTATAGGATGCCACTAGGTACACTGAGTGTTTGCTAGTATAATGGCTTAGTTATAATTAGTTGGAGTGTGCAACGCAGGGAGATGCGCGCTGCAAATGTCTTGGCACTAGTGGGACTATAGCAAAGTCCAATAGCCACGTATAGGATGCCACTAGGTACACTGAGTGTTTGCTAGTATAATGGCTTAGTTATAATTAGTTGGAGTGTGCAACGCAGGCAGACGTGCTGCAAATGTCTTGGCACTAGTGGGACTATAGCAAAGTCCAATAGCCACGTATAGGATGCCGCTAGGTACACTGAGTGTTTGCTAGTATAATGGCTTAGTTATAATTAGTTGGAGTGTGCAACGCAGGCAGATGCGCGCTGCAAATGTCTTGGCACTAGTGGGACTATAGCAAAGTCCAATAGCCACGTATAGGATGCCACTAGGTACACTGAGTGTTTGCTAGTATAATGGCTTAGTTATAATTAGTTGGAGTGTGCAACGCAGGCAGATGCGCTCTGCAAATGTCTTGGCACTAGTGGGACTAAAGCAAAGTCCAATAGCCACAGAGAGGATGCCACTAGGTACAATGAGTGTTTGCTAGTATAATGGCTTAGTTATAATTAGTTGGAGTGTGCAACGCAGGCAGATGCGCGCTGCAAATGTCTTGGCACTAGTGGGACTATAGCAAAGTACAATAGCCACGTATAGGATGCCACTAGGTACACTGAGTGTTTGCTAGTATAATGGCTTAGTTATAATTAGTTGGAGTGTGCAACGCAGGCAGACGTGCTGCAAATGTCTTGGCACTAGTGGGACTATAGCAAAGTCCAATAGCCACGTATAGGATGCCACTAGGTACACTGAGTGTTTGCTAGTATAATGGCTTAGTTATAATTAGTTGGAGTGTGCAACGCAGGCAGACGTGCTGCAAATGTCTTGGCACTAGTGGGACTATAGCAAAGTCCAATAGCCACGTATAGGATGCCACTAGGTACACTGAGTGTTTGCTAGTATAATGGCTTAGTTATAATTAGTTGGAGTGTGCAACGCAGGCAGATGCGCACTGCAAATGTCTTGGCACTAGTGGGACTATAGCAAAGTCCAATAGCCACGTATAGGATGCCACTAGGTACACTGAGTGTTTGCTAGTATAATGGCTTAGTTATAATTAGTTGGAGTGTGCAACGCAGGGAGATGCGCGCTGCAAATGTCTTGGCACTAGTGGGACTATAGCAAAGTCCAATAGCCACGTATAGGATGCCACTAGGTACACTGAGTGTTTGCTAGTATAATGGCTTAGTTATAATTAGTTGGAGTGTGCAACGCAGGGAGATGCACGCTGCAAATGTCTTGGCACTAGTGGGACTATAGCAAAGTCCAATAGCCACGTATAGGATGCCACTAGGTACACTGAGTGTTTGCTAGTATAATGGCTTAGTTATAATTAGTTGGAGTGTGCAATGCAGGGAGATGCGCTCTGCAAATGTCTTGGCACTAGTGGGACTATAGCAAAGTCCAATAGCCACGTATAGGATGCCACTAGGTACACTGAGTGTGTGCTAGTATAATGGCTTAGTTATAATTAGTTGGAGTGTGCAACGCAGGCAGATGCGCTCTGCAAATGTCTTGGCACTAGTGGGACTATAGCAAAGTCAAATAGCCACGTATAGGATGCCACTAGGTACACTGAGTGTTTGCTAGTATAATGGCTTAGTTATAATTAGTTGGAGTGTGCAACGCAGGCAGACGTGCTGCAAATGTCTTGGCACTAGTGGGACTATAGCAAAGTCCAATAGCCACGTATAGGATGCCACTAGGTACACTGAGTGTTTGCTAGTATAATGGCTTAGTTATAATTAGTTGGAGTGTGCAACGCAGGCAGATGCGCTCTGCAAATGTCTTGGCACTAGTGGGACTAAAGCAAAGTCCAATAGCCACGTATAGGATGCCACTAGGTACACTGAGTGTTTGCTAGTATAATGGCTTAGTTATAATGAGTTGGAGTGTGCAGAGGACAGGAGGGTACAGTGGCAGGATTGTGGTGCTCTGGGTAGAGGAATGGAAGCCTGCCTTTCTATTCCCTCCTAATGGTGAAATGCAGGGAGGAAATCCCTGACCTTGGCTGCACAGACGCTGACGCTGTTTTCAGGACCTGTCACCTTAACTCTGACCCTGCCGGTTTGAGCCCTTAAAAGGACTGCTATAAAGTGCTCTCCCTATGCTGTCCAGCGCTGTGTATGCAGCGCATACAGCTGTATCGGCTATAGGACTCAGGAGGACGGAGCTGCGACACTGATGTCTGACACCAAAGACGCAGAAGGCAGATAATGGCGTCCGTGAAGAAAATGTCCGGTTTTATAATGCAGGGACATGTGACATGCAGATCCTATCACACATGCCGTTGCTTCTCTGGCTCAAAGTCCACTTAGCTGTGTGTGTGTGTCTGTGATTGGCTGACATGCTGGCCCGCCCCACAAGACGCGCGCGCTTAGGGAAGGAAGACAAGAAAAAAAAAAAAAAAATGGCGATCGCCATTATAGAAACAGCAGTGATCTGAAGGCGCTGTTCACGCACACTATACACTGAAATGTGATAATAGTTTGATTCACAGAGTGACTTACACTATTACAGCAGAAACCAAGCTATGATTTAGCTGTTTTTTGGCTGCTAGAACCGTTCTCGAACGTTTCTAGAACTATCGAGCTTTTGCAAAAAGCTCGAGTTCTAGTTCGATCTAGAACATGCCCCAAAATCACTCGAGCCTAGAACTGGAGAACCACGAACCACGAACCGCGCTCAACTCTAATCCCGGCCCTCCGCTATGGAGATAGAGGCCAGGACGTCCGCAGGTAAATCGCGTGAAAGTCCGCATGTTTCCCGCAGCTATTCCGCTGGAAACTCGCAGCTAAAAATAGCTGCAGATGCCGGCGGGCAGCTGCGGGAAACATGCGGCCGTACCTGCAAATATATCCGCAGGTACGAGCTCCCGTGGGCACATGGCCTTAGTGAATCCAATTGGGTCAGAAAGGTTCGACAAGGGTTCGAAGATCGGATCAATCTTAAACAAGCACACCCCTTATTCGGTTTGGTGAACTGAACTGCGGGAGGTTTTCTAATTTCTAATCATGAAGTATCCTTCATGTCACACACTCACACTAGTGAGCTAACTGCTTTGTATATCTGAGTATGGATACCTATATTACATACCTTGTAAAATTAATGTCTTTGCTATTTGTACATATAAGAAAGTGTTCTCTGACCACAACCCTTCTTCCTACCATTTGAAAAAACCTCACTGCAGGTGGCGATCTACGAGGGATGACTCTTCTCCCCATTATAGTCCTCCAGGCTTTAGGTCAAACTTCCTTGGTCTCCTCTTCTGCCTTTGATTTGGTATGCTGCTCACCCCCATGTCTTTCTTCCATGGTGTAGTCGCACTCTTCTAGGTTTTGAGTGTCTTTACTGAAATTGTACAGTGATTCTTTTCCTAATCCAGGTGTTACCACACTTTATACCTATCACCTTTATGACTGAACACACATACTGATGATAACTTTCTGATCTGTGAGGTTATACTGTATTCGGACACTCTATTATTGTAGTAACCTCTTTCCATACAAGTGTTTTACATTCCCTCCTTTATTATAACATCTACAGCATATTGTGGCTGAATTGTATTTTATTGTCATTTTCATACTGAATTGCCATTGTAAATTAGCATTCTCTACATCCCTTATTTTATATATAAGCCTTTCCCTGGTTCATTGAGGATTAAGGTTATTCTGGGTGTCCCTTTAATGGGTTTCTGGTATTCTTTGTGCATTTTTTTAATTGTTTATAATTTATTATCAGTTTATTGCTTCTTGTTGATAAAGTATCATTTATTGTGTTGCTCCTGATCCTCTGTGCATACTGTCTTTTCTCTGCTTAGCGGTAATGTAGTGTTAGCTCCTCTGGGGCAGGGGCAGGGCCACCGACTGCTTCAGCATCACTGTGCCTTGTATTACATCCCCTGCGGTCACAGGACAGCCGCACATTACAGATTGTGATCAGACCAGAAGGGATTGTATTCATGGCACAAGTGCGGCTGAGGCACCTGGAGGACGTGCAGCCCCGAACAGTTACTAGAAGACTAGCCCGCGGGGCATATCCTCTTCTACCCCCCGCCACGGCCGAGGTCGCTCCTGCAAGGCAGACATTTATGAAAACATAAATTGTTACCTTTCCTAATATCTACCCTATCCTGTCTCCTCAGGTCATTTGACGATTACTATGACTATTATTATTATTATTATTATTATTATGATAACCTTATACATGAGACAACAAAGACATTATACGGCATTGTTTTTGCTCTTGGGATTATCGGTAATGGATTAGTCATCTGGATTGCTGGATTCAGGATGAAGAAGACAGTCAGTGCCGTGTGGTTCCTCCACCTGGCCATCGCGGACTTCCTGTGCTGTGCTTCTCTGCCTCTGAGAATTACTGACTGGTCTGTACTTTACTCAAATGGCCTGGATATTGCATATTGCATAGTGAACATGTTTCTGTTTAATATAAACATGACCACCAGTGTTCTCCTCCTGACGGCCATGAGTATTGACCGCTGGGTGTCCGTCATGTGGCCATTCTGGGCCAAAGTTCATAGAACCTGTAATGTGGTGAGAATCTCTGCAGCGATCATCTGGGGGCTGAGCCTGATTGTAGCGGGTGTACTGTATCACATATATAGATACGGTGTAAGTGATTTAGGTGAATGGTGTCGATATAACGATGATATAATTCATTATAACAAAGAGTTACTTCACACCATGCAGCTGATCAGACTATTTATAATGTGTGTGATCCCTTTCCTCATCATCGTCACCTCTTATGTCACCATTTTCTACAAGATTAGAAAAAGTAAGAGATCCCAGAGATCTCAGAGATCCTCCAGGATCATCACCGCTGTTATATCGTGTTTCTTCATCTGCTGGTTTCCATATTACATCTGGCCATTGATTGCCTGGTATTATTATGTACCTTTACCTCTATACCATATTCTAAACATTATTATTACCCCTCTGGCTTTTCTTAACAGCTGCATGAATCCAATCATTTATGTATTTATGGGACCGGGTTTCCGACAAGGTTTCCTCAGATCCATCCCCGCCAGGGTAGAAAGAGCCTTAAGTGAACATCCTAATGACTTGTGCAGAGAAGGAGAAAATATTCGCTCTACTGATGTGTAATATACAGTACCAACCAAAAGTTTGGACACACCTTCTCATTCAAAGAGTTTTCTTTATTTTCATGACTCTGAAAATTGTAGATTCACATTGAAGGCATCAAAACTATGAATTAACACATGTGGAATGAAATACTTAACAAAAAAGTTTGAAACAACTGAAAATATGTCTTATTTTCTAGGTTCTTCAAAGTAGCCACCTTTTGCTTTAATTACTGCTTTGCACACTCTGGCATTCTCTTGATGAGCTTGAAGAGGTAGTCACCGGAAATGATTTTCCAACAGTCTTGAAGGAGTTCCCAGAGATGCTTAGCACTTGTTGGCCCTTTTTCGTTCACTCTGCGTTCCAGCTCACCCCAAACCATCTCGATTGGGTTCAGGTCTGGTGACTGTGGAGGCCAGGTCATCTGGCGAAGCACCCCATCACTCTCTTATAAACTTATCCTCCGCAGCAGAGGTGACTCTTGGTCTTCCTTTCCTGGGGCGGTCCTCATGTGAGCCAGTTTCTTTGTAGCGTTTGATGGTTTTGCCACTGCACTTGGGGACACTTTCAAAGTTTTCACAATTTTTTGGACTGACTGACCTTCATCTCTTAAAGTAATGATGGCCAGTTGTTTTTATTTACTTAGATGCTTTTTTCTTGCCATAATACAAATTCTAACAGTCTATTCAGTAGGACTATCAGCTGTGTATCCACCAGACTTCTTCATAACACAACTGATGGTCCCAACCCCATTTATAAGGCAAGAAATCCCACTTATTAAGCCTGACAGGGTACACCTGTGAAGTGAAGACCATTTCTGGTGACTACCTCTTGAAGCTCATCAAGAGAATGCCAAGAGCGTGCAAAGCAGTAATCAAAGCAAAAGGTGGCTACTTTGAAGAACATAGAATATAAGACATATTTTCAGTTGTTTCACACTTTTTTTAAGCATTTCATTCCACATGTGTTAATTCATAGTTTTGATGCCTTCAATGTGAATCTACAATCTTCAGAGTCATGAATATAAAAAAACTCTTTGAATGAGAAGGTGTGTCCAAACTTTTGGTGTGTACTGTATATTCCTGTTATCTAATGTATGTGACTTCTGTTAACCCCTTGGGGTCTCGGCCATTTTGATTTTTTTACTTTATTTCATTCCTCTTCTCATTGAAGACCCAGAACTTTCCCATCCTGACAACATAATGAGGGATTGTTTTTTGCAGGATACTTTCTCATTTTTAAAGTTGTCCTTCATTTTACCACATAATGTGCTGAAAAACAGGTGAAAAAAATCTTAAGTGAAGTGAAATGGTTAAAAAAAATCTGTAATTCCTTCATATTTGTTTGGGTTTAATTTTTACTGTATTGTTACCCGACAGTGCGATTCCCCCGGACATTCCATCTCTGGTGGTTAGAGATAAGCGGATCGTTCTGCGTGAGATGGAGTTAGGGGCACTTTGCACACTGCGACATCGCAGGTGCGATGTCGGTGGGGTCAAATTGAAAATGACGCACTTCCGGCATCGCATGCGACATCGCAGTGTGTAAAGGCTGGATGATACGATTAACGAGCGCAAAAGCGTCGTAATCGTATCATCGGTGTAGCGTCGGCGTAATCCATGATTACGCTGACGCGACGGTCCGATGTTGTTCCTCGCTCCTGCGGCATCACACATCGCTGTGTGTGAAGTCGCAGGAGCGAGGAACGTCTCCTACCGGCCTCACTGCGGCTTCCGTAGGATATGCGGAAGGAAGGAGGTGGGCAGGATGTTTACATCCTGCTCATCTCCGCCCCTCCGCTCTGATTGGCTGCCTGCCGTGTGACGTCGCAGTGACGCCGCACGACCCGCCCCCTTAACAAGGAGGCGGGTCGCCGGCCACAGGGACGTCGCACGGCAGGTGAGTGTGTGTGTGAAGCTGGCGTAGCGATAACTTTCGCTACGCCAGCTATCACCACATATCGCTGCTGCGACGGGGGCGGGCACTATCGCACTCGGCATCGCAGCATCGGGCTGCGATGTCGTAGTGTGCAAAGCCCGCCTTAGTGTCAAATTTCCTGCAATTTACTTGAATTTAACCCCTTCATGGTCCTGTCTTTTTACTCTTTTTCAGTTTTGTTTTTTCCTCCTCTTCTTCCAAGAGCCATTACTTTTTAATTTTCCATCAATATGGCCATATGAGGGCTGTTTTATATGAGACGAGTTGTACTTTTGAATTGCACCTTTCATTTTACCATACAGTGTACTAAAAAATGGGGAAGAAAATTTTGGTGCAAAAAAGTGCAATTTCACAATTGTTTTTTTTTATTATTATTTATCTTGTTCACCATATAGTAAAACTAATCTTTTTATGATTCCCCAAGTCAGTACAAGCTCAGAGATACCAAACTTTTTTTATAGAATTCGTGAAATAAGTATAGAAATTTGTCCTTTGCCCCCTTCAAAAAATGGGGCATTTGTCATTATTTTCCGAAAACAGTAACATTCTCACTTTTCAGGATCTGGGTCTGTGATGACTTATTTTTTGAACCCTGATCTGATGCTATTTTTGAGCCTGCATCAAAGGCAGGGATGTGACCTTGGACGTACCAGTACATGCAAAGTCATAAAGGGGTTAATGAGAACAATCAAAAAGTAGGAGGATAGGAGTAGTAGTTTGTTCTGTTGGTAATTAAATCAAGAAATCCGGAGACCGTATTCATTATAGGAACATGTGGTTTATTCTCTGCGCGTTTCGATGCTTAAACAGCTTCTTCATCAGGTTCTCCTGATCCGATCCTGAATACGATCTTCTTGATTCTATTTCCAACAGTGGAAACTACTACTTCTATCCTCCTACTATTAATCTCCAATGGATAAGATCCTATTGCTCTTGGTGTTCCCTTCTCTTAATAAGAATAATATAATTTACATTTTATCCGATCTCTGAATAAAGTATTAAATAATCACAGAGAAATGTCCCCCTCAGTCCTGGAGAAGTAGTGGACAGCCGGAGGTCTCTGACGTCGCTCCAGATACGGTATTATTTCTTATCATTTATCCATGTGATTTATAAATTCTTCCTCTGCCTTCAGTTCAGCTTTTAAGTCCAGCGCCGCCTGGTGTTTCCTCTGTGACCCTTTATAGACCCTCGTGAAATTGTTCCTCTTATTTCTCTTAAGCGGGCTTTACACGCTACGACATCGCTAATGCGGAGTCGTTGGGGTCACGGAATTCGTGACGCACATCCGGCCGCATTAGCGATGCCGTTGCGTGTGACATCGATAAGCGATTTTGCATCGTTGCAAAAACGTGCAAAATCGCTAATCGGCGACACGGGGGTCCATTCTCAAATCTCGTTACTGCAGCAGTAACGAGGTTGTTCCTCGTTCCTGCGGCAGCACACATCGCTCCGTGTGACACCGCAGGAACGAGGAAGCTCCCCTTACCTGCCTCCCGGCCGCTATGCGGAAGGAAGGAGGTGGGCGGGATGTTACGTCCCGCTCATCTCCGCCCCTCCGCTGCTATTGGGCGGCGGTTCAGTGACATTTCAGTGACGTCGCTGTGACGCCGCACAGACCGCCCCCTTAGAAAGGAGGCGGTTCGCCGGTCACATCGACGTCGCCGGACAGGTAAGTATGTGTGACGGCTGTGGGCGATGTTGTGCGGCACGGGCAGCGATATGCCCGTGTCACGCAACAGATGGGGGCGGGTACCCACACTAGCGATATCGGGACCGATATCGCAGTGTGTAAAGTAGCCTTAAGAATAAGTAATGGAAATGTCCAATTTTCCCAAAATGGTATAATTAAAATTGTCATGTCACCGCACAAATAACAAGGTTCACATCAAATTTTCTCCCGATGTAATTGTTCTGATCTGGAGAATTCTGTTTTCAGGTCATTTTTTTCTATATATCGATCACCGCAAAAAAAACCCAAAAAAACCCTTTGCCCTTTACATTAAATGCTACATCTAATGTTGTCGGCTAAAACTACAAGTCGTTTAACAAAACAAGAAAAATCTTGATTAACAAAAACAAGTTACATTGATGGAAAAATAAAAAGTTCTGGGTTTTTGAAGTAGAGGAAAAAGCAAAAACTCAAAAAGAGAAAATCCAATGTTGTTGATGGAGATAACAGATGTGACAATGTCTATTATGATTAGTTTTTAATTTCACAATTTTTAAAAAGGAAAAAAGGGAAATTTTAATTTATTATTTAAAATTTTAATTATTTATTGTATTCCTTTATTTTAGATTTCACTAGATAATGTGATCCTGTGATTTCTTATTCTTTGCACTGCGGTCACATAGTATTACAGGATATTGGAGAAATCTCGGCCTCTTCTGAGGCTCAAACAGTGACTGATCCTCTCAGGAGAAGCAATATGGCCGCGATGGCGAGTGATATCCCATAATCATGTCACCAGGGAAGGATTCACTGCACTAAATGCCAAAGTCACACACCCCATATTTGTATATATATATATATAATATATATATATATATATAAATATATATATATATATATATATATATATATATATATACTGGTATATAAATATATGATAACTAATATAATTATGGATATAACATTCTGTTTATAGTTGTGTTTCTTCTAGAGGTAATATCATCATTTATACATTATTTACAGGACGGGGGACCCCAAATTCCAGTGCAGATGTTGGTCCGGAGGTCAGACGTATCCGGCACCATGAGAATATTATACTCTTTGCTCTCGTGTTATAATGTTCTACCAGATATAATCTTATATCTCTGTAACCGGAAATGTATTTCAGAAATGTCAAAAATAATATCTTGAGCAAACGTATCAAATATATAAATAAGTTGCAATTATAAAAATATTATAATATTTTCAAGTCAACAATAAAAAGTCATAATAAATGTTAAAGTTGACTTTGTAACCTGACAATGTAAAAATTCCAAATATGTTTTAATGTAATTTCCATTCTACATTATGTTCTGAGTGATGTGATAATTAATAAAAATAAATGAGTTAAGCTAATTTTCAATTCTTCTATTCACATGAACGTTACCTGGAAATTTAATTAATTGAGAGTTTATTCTCCGAGAGTGTAATGTCCTTTATTACCCTATAAACAAAGACAATTCAAGTGGCGCTCATCAATCTTAGAAAATATTCTTTATTTCTTAAATGATAAAATCCATCAGATGACAGCTGTTTCGCTACACAATGAGCTTCATCAGGTCCCCACCAGCGCAACTTCCTTAACCTACAAATACATCAGTACAACAAGCAATTCCCATAATACATTAATAGACATTTCAAATTATGATGAATTTTCTTCCCCTGATGAAGCAACTTTACTACAATTACAAGATGTATGCCATGAATGACTGTGGATTAAGGAGGCAGTGAATATGCATCAGAGCTAATGATCGGACCAAGAAGTAGAGTTATTTACTTTCTTTGCAGCCCCCTACTTCTTACTAACACCAGCCCCCCTAAACCTTACTAACACATAAGTTTTTCCTTCCATTGAATTCAATAGTGTTTGGATGTGTTTGTCACACTGTTCAGTAAACACTGGTAAAACTGATGAACACGAACTGAACTCAACCATCTGTATTTGTGTCTGAGTAGATATTTATCAACTGTTATTAATAAAGTCAGTTAAATGGCCAAACATGGAGCTAGAAGGAAAAATCATCCAACATGTACAGGGTTACACTATGACTATCTAAGAGATACCATAAAGCTATATGGTGGTTACCATAGAAGACATAAACTTCTCCAGTCCTCATGTTCAGTACAGTATGCAGAGAAGAAGTCACTTGCTGCCCTCTGTACAATGGTTAAGTGTTCTTGAAAGGAGAAGGGTATTTAGGTACCGCGCCAATGACCACTCATGCAGGGGATGAATTTAACGTAACTTTATTCCATGCTCAGGTCTACGCGTTTCAGGAGGCTCTGCTCCCTTCCCCAGGACAATACAGGCACAAGCAACATCAAAATCAACAGACACAGAATGGGCTGAAAACATATACCTTCAAGTGTGACGTCATTGAACCGCCCACTTCAACGAGAAAAAAATCGGCGGGAATTCTATACATTCACTAAGTGACATAGTACCATGATTTGAGTGCAAAATCCACTTATCTTTATCATAGACATATCTGTTAAAATAACCATCAAAAATTCCAGTGTAATAAAAGGAAAAAAAGAAAAAATGAATGTCGTGTATTTTTAATTAGTGGCAAAAAATATATGGAAAAGAATAGTGGTAATACTATGTGGACCGGCAGAATGGGTCAGAATCGAACCCACAGAATCATAGAATCTGTATGTGAAGCAAGTGTAATAGAGGATAAGACCCTTAGACCAAACGGTGTAGACAGCGGTGAACATAGAGAAAGAACTTTTACTTCCTCAAGGGAGCCTCATCTTATACAAGATAAAGACCTAGTAGTGCAAGTGAACAAACTGTGAAGAGTCCAAAGTAAAAGAACTACAGATATCGAAAGTACTGGGGTCATGAAGTTCAAGACCGTGGGAAAAAGCACTAATGCGCATGCGGGAAGAAAGGTAAGAAGCCAGAATAGTGTGCGGGGTCGAGAAAGTTCAAAGCGTGGGAAAAAACACTAATGCGCATGCGGTGAAAGAAAAAAAGATTGCCGTGCTATATATCCACGGGAATCTAATACTAAGCACAGGAACGTGCGTGAAATTATAAGGAAAAAATATAGGGGTATTACACCGCCAGAATTAAAGTGAGGAACAAAACCCGGGGAGATCAGAAACAACCACATAGAATTTTCAAGAGGTTGTACGGCCTGTGTCATTCCTTGATATTGTCCAAGGGGAACAATTTATCTAATTATCTGTTTCCCTGGACGAAAATGCAGGCATTACATCAACGTGATGGGAAACAACCCTTTGTAGACACCAAAAATCAATTGGTGATCTAAAAAGGTGAAATGGGACGGCAACACACCGCAAGGTGTTCCAAGGCAAAGATAATTGAAATAATTTAAAATAAAAGCATACATATGCATATACCTGTGGAACCCATCTCACACATACGTGCGTGAATATAACACACACACATATACGTGAAATCCTTGAATAAAAAATATGTGCAAGAATTAAACACAGAAAAGGTGGATACAGACAAAAAATACATTGATATATAAATATAAAATTTGTGCCATATTAGGGATTATACAGCAGAAAAAATGGGTACAAACAAAAAATACAATGATATAAATATATAAATATAAGGTATGTGCCATGTTAAGATATAGGGTAAGACCTGATAATATGCTGTAGTAAAACCATTAAGCCAGAAAAACAGGCATAAAACCAAAAAAACGGCAATTTGCAATTACACATATACATCAATAAAAAATTATATTAAAAATTAGTGGATCGCAAAAGGCTAAAAACCTGAATTGTCAGGATAAAATGTATAAAATTTATTATATATATAAAAATTGTATAAAATTGTATATATAAAAATGTATATATAAAAAAAGACTGCAAAGAAAGATGGATGTGAAAAAAAATGCTGGACTCGTAAAAATACATCTCATCAATCATTAATCAGAAACCCACTAGTGAAAAAGATCGGTTACCTCATTCAGCCCCAACGGTTTAAGCGTGTTAAGCTTGTAGATCCAATATGTTTCTTTTTTGTTTAATAATTCATTATGATTAGGGGTATGTGGGGGTATCTGCTCAATAAGAGTCACTTTTAGGCTGAACTTTTTATCATGAACCATGGTCATGTGCCTAGATAGGCCATGGAGCATAAACCCGATTTTTACATTGTGTCTATGCGAGTTGATTCGGTTATGAAGAGCCTGCGTGGTCCTGTCCACGTAACGCATGTTGCAGTCACACTCAATAAGATAGACAACAAATTCAGATTGACAAGTCAAGTGACTCTTAATGGTGAACTCAGTGCCTCCTGGAGATGGCCCAAAGGACAACCTTCTATGTTGTATAGATCTACAACATAGACAGTTTTTCATACCACATTTAAAAACTCCAAAAGGTTTATTAATTGACGGTCCTGGGGAAAACGTCCTCAGTCTACTGGGGGCTAGCTGGTTCTTTAAACTGGATGCCCTCCTGAACGTGATGCCGGGTTTTGTAGGGAAGACATCTTTCAAAAAAGGATCATTATGAAGAATGCTCCAATGTCTTTGAATAATATTTTTTATGGCCACACTATCCCTACTGTATGTAGTCAAGAAATTTAAAGCAAAATTGGGATCATTTTTAGTTTTGTTTTTAGTACCTAAGTCATTCTTTTTCCCTTTAATTAAATCTATTTGTTGGGACTTTAAATTCTCATTATAGGCTCTTTTGATCACTGAGTGTGGGTATTTTTTATTTAGAAATCTGTCCTTTAGGACCCCTGCCTGTTCAATGAAATCTTTATTAAGGGTGCAATTTCTGCGTATCCTCTGGTATTGATTTCTAGGCACGTTTGACAGCCATTTACAATAATGATCACTAGTAAAGTCAATGTATCCGTTACTGTCTACCTTTTTAAAAAACGTTTTGGTCACAATGGTCCCCTCCTCATGCCTAATAGTTAGGTCCAAAAAATCTATAGTGTTTTCTTCCACTAAAGGGGAAAAAGTGAGACCCCAATTGTTATTCTCTATATGTTTCAGAAAGGGAGTTAAATTATTTTCCGAGTCATCCCAAATCAGAAATAAATCATCGATGTATCTTTTATAAATGATGATATGTTTAAAGAATTTTGAAGAGTATATGTATTGTAACTCAAACAATCCCATGAACAGGTTAGCAAACGTGGGTGCTACTTTCGAACCCATCGCCACCCCACGTCGTTGGCGATACAGTGTATCCTGGAAAGTAAAAAAATTGTTCGCTAAAATGAACTTCATACCCTCCACAATAAAGCTTTTTTGCACTTCTGGTAATCGGTCATCAACCCCCAGGAATTGCTGAAAGCACTCAAGACCCAGATCATGTAATATATTAGTATATAATGAAGCAATGTCCAATGTAACAAACCGGAAAGAATCCCTCCATTCAATATCCTTAATGATGTTAATAAGGTGGGTGGAATCACGTAAAAAACTTCTAAGATTGACCACAGGTATACCCATTATCTGATCAATGTAAGCTGCTAGATTCTCTGTTAGTGAACCAATACCAGAAATAATAGGTCTCCCTGGAGGATTATGGAGAGATTTATGAATTTTGGGTAGGTGGTAATAAAATGCTAACTTGGGATTTTTGACCTCGAGGAATTTTGTTTCATCTTTATTTAATATCCCTATCTGTGTTGCATCTTTTATCAATGTATAATACTTTTTTACTGATAGATTGTACTGAGCAATCTCCACCACTTCATAATGTGCAGGATTCGAGAGATTCCTCATTGCCTCAAGTAAATATGTATCCTTGTCTTGTATGACTATACCCCCCCCCTTATCTGCACTTCTGATGATTAGAGATGGGTTGTTTTTTAACCCTAGGAGAGCCGCCCTCTCCCCCTTGTTCAAATTGGACTTAAAAGGTGCTCTATTAAGCGCGAGTTTTTTGAGATCTTCCAGAACTAGATCATAATATGTTTTTAAATGGTGTCCCTTACTTTGAAGGGGATAAAAGTTTGATTTGACTTTACAATTAGTGTGGTGGAAATCATCCACAAGTGAATTAATCACCTGCGGGTTATGTTTATTGATCTGAAAATGACGGGTGAGTGTCAATTTTCTAATAAATTTTTGCAGGTCAATATAAACTTCAAAATCATTTGAATTTTTTGCAGGACAAAAGGACAGTCCTTTACTAAGTACATCCAATTCTCCTTTAGATAATGTATGGCTTGATAGATTAAAAATGCCCTTATTGACAGGATCTACTGAGGACCTCTTCTCTCTTTTTTGTTGGACCCTAAGTCCAGCCCTGGTTCCTCTGTAACGTTTTTTCTTTTTCCCACTCTCGGTGTGAGAAAATGGATGATCTGGGGTTGGGTGTTCCTGGCCCCCGGTAAAAAAGGAACACATTTGTCCCCCTCATGGGTATTATCAATGGTGACAATGCCCTTCGCAGAGTCATCAATAATTGTGGCTGTGGATAACATTAGGGTGGGCATCTCTAAAGGACCCTGTTCAATGGGTAGTGGGATGTACTCATCATGTATGGACATATCCAGTAAGTCCAGTACATCTTTATCAATAGTATCCTCTTCAGTGACTGTTGTTTTGGCTTTTTCTAGTTCAAGTTCTAGATCTCTGTTTTTACGTATTCTTTCTATTTGTACCCTAAGAGCTTCCAATTGCTTCTTAGTCTCCGTGAAATCTCTGGGAGCGATATCAGAGTGTGACGAGGAGCTGATATCTGCATGGGCTGACACAGTCTGTTTGGGACTGGAAATGATTATAGGGTCCCCACTAAGGGCTGTGGTGAAAACCTCATCCGTTGTGATTGGCAGGGGAGACCCAGTGTTAGGGATCTCCATACGTGTAGGGGGGGGTGGAGGTTTCCCCTGTCCCTCGTCAACAACAGTGGTACTATTCTTTCTGGTGGACACATTGGAATTTTTCTTGTGGAATTTACTATTGAAAAAATTCCTATATTGACTATTCCGTCTGGGTCTATGATTAAAGGGTGTCCTTTGTATTTCTTTATCGGAGGGGTCTGAAACTTTTTTATCAGTGACCATATCCTGTCTATCCCGTTGAAGTTTTTTGGATTTGCGGAATATAGTCTCTTGTTCTAATTGGGTTAGCTTAGTATTGATGTCTGAGTTGTGAATTTTATATTCCGGGTGTGATTCGTATTTGTTTAACTCTTTGTACAGATCATTAATACTACTAGTAGCTTCGTCTGCAATAGTATTTCTTTTCTTATGTAAGCACTGTAACATATTCTGCATACAGTTAGAAAGAATGTCCTCCCATTCTGCCGTAAAGTTCAAATCAGATGGAAAGGGAGAGTCATGTTTAATTCTTAGGCCCCTCGGGCAGAGTTTCTCCTCCATGTAAATCATGAGGAACCTGGCATCCAGCCCAAATCTAAGTTCCTCTTTCAACAAATCCTCCAGCCGATGAAAAAGTTTTATCATACATGCGGTATCCTCCTCAGAGTATATATTGGGTAAGTCAAGATCCCAGTTAGTTCTCTGAACCACGGGTGCACCTACTGTTTGTAGAATTAATTTCTCTCTCGAGGAGAGTCGGTTATTGAAGTATTCCATCTTAGGAAAAGGGGCCCTCTGCTGCTCGATCCACACCAAGAAGAGCTGGTCACGCCAGATCCAAGAAAATCGTGAGAAACACTGTGGAAAGAGAGCGCAATAGGGTCTTACCCTACAAACAAATAGGGTGAAAATCACATAGGTTACTCACCAAGTGGAGTTGTGAAAGTCACAACCACTATAAGGGCATATACAATGGGTCAGCGGCAGCAGTTACCCCTTGGATGAATAAGTGTTCTTGAAAGGAGAAGGGTATTTAGGTACCGCGCCAACGACCACTCATGCAGGGGATGAATTTAACGTAACTTTATTCCATGCTCAGGTCTACGCATTTCAGGAGGCTCTGCTCCCTTCCTCAGGACAATACAGGCACAAGCAACATCAAAATCAACAGACACAGAATGGGCTGAAAACATATACCTTCAAGTGTGACGTCATTGAACCGCCCACTTCAACGAGAAAAAAATCGGCGGGAATTCTATACATTCACTAAGTGACGTAGTACCATGATTTGAGTGCAAAATCCACTTATCTTTATCATAGACATATCTGTTAAAATAACCATCAAAAATTCCAGTGTAATAAAAGGAAAAAAAGAAAAAATGAATGTCGTGTATTTTTAATTAGTGGCAAAAAATATATGGAAAAGAATAGTGGTAATACTATGTGGACCGGCAGAATGGGTCAGAATCGAACCCACAGAATCATAGAATCTGTATGTGAAGCAAGTGTAATAGAGGATAAGACCCTTAGACCAAACGGTGTAGACAGCGGTGAACATAGAGAAAGAACTTTTACTTCCTCAAGGGAGCCTCATCTTATACAAGATAAAGACCTAGTAGTGCAAGTGAACAAACTGTGAAGAGTCCAAAGTAAAAGAACTACAGATATCGAAAGTACTGGGGTCATGAAGTTCAAGACCGTGGGAAAAAGCACTAATGCGCATGCGGGAAGAAAGGTAAGAAGCCAGAATAGTGTGCGGGGTCGAGAAAGTTCAAAGCGTGGGAAAAAACACTAATGCGCATGCGGTGAAAGAAAAAAAGATTGCCGTGCTATATATCCACGGGAATCTAATACTAAGCACAGGAACGTGCGTGAAATTATAAGGAAAAAATATAGGGGTATTACACCGCCAGAATTAAAGTGAGGAACAAAACCCGGGGAGATCAGAAACAACCACATAGAATTTTCAAGAGGTTGTACGGCCTGTGTCATTCCTTGATATTGTCCAAGGGGAACAATTTATCTAATTATCTGTTTCCCTGGACGAAAATGCAGGCATTACATCAACGTGATGGGAAACAACCCTTTGTAGACACCAAAAATCAATTGGTGATCTAAAAAGGTGAAATGGGACGGCAACACACCGCAAGGTGTTCCAAGGCAAAGATAATTGAAATAATTTAAAATAAAAGCATACATATGCATATACCTGTGGAACCCATCTCACACATACGTGCGTGAATATAACACACACACATATACGTGAAATCCTTGAATAAAAAATATGTGCAAGAATTAAACACAGAAAAGGTGGATACAGACAAAAAATACATTGATATATAAATATAAAATTTGTGCCATATTAGGGATTATACAGAAGAAAAAATGGGTACAAACAAAAAATACAATGATATAAATATATAAATAAAAGGTATGTGCCATGTTAAGATATAGGGTAAGACCTGATAATATGCTGTAGTAAAACCATTAAGCCAGAAAAACAGGCATAAAACCAAAAAAACGGCAATTTGCAATTACACATATACATCAATAAAAAATTATATTAAAAATTAGTGGATCCCAAAAGGCTAAAAACCTGAATTGTCAGGATAAAATGTATAAAATTTATTATATATATAAAAATTGTATAAAATTGTATATATAAAAATGTATATATAAAAAAAGACTGCAAAGAAAGATGGATGTGAAAAATAATGCTGGACTCGTAAAAATACATCTCATCAATCATTAATCAGAAACCCACTAGTGAAAAAGATCGGTTACCTCATTCAGCCCCAACGGTTTAAGCGTGTTAAGCTTGTAGATCCAATATGTTTCTTTTTTGTTTAATAATTCATTACGATTAGGGGTATGTGGGGGTATCTGCTCAATAGGAGTCACTTTTAGGCTGAACTTTTTATCATGAACTATGGTCATGTGCCTAGATAGGCCATGGAGCATAAACCCGATTTTTACATTGTGTCTATGCGAGTTGATTCGGTTATGAAGAGCCTGCGTGGTCCTGCCCACGTAACGCATGTTGCAGTCACACTCAATAAGATAGACAACAAATTCAGATTGACAAGTCAAGTGACTCTTAATGGTGAACTCAGTGCCTCCTGGAGATGGCCCAAAGGACAACCTTCTATGTTGTATAGATCTACAACATAGACAGTTTTTCATACCACATTTAAAAACTCCAAAAGGTTTATTAATTGACGGTCCTGGGGAAAACGTCCTCAGTCTACTGGGGGCTAGCTGGTTCTTTAAACTGGATGCCCTCCTGAACGTGATGCCGGGTTTTGTAGGGAGGACATCTTTCAAAAAAGGATCATTATGAAGAATGCTCCAATGTCTTTGAATAATATTTTTTATGGCCACACTATCTCTACTGTATGTAGTCAAGAAATTTAAAGCAAAATTGGGATCATTTTTAGTTTTGTTTTTAGTACCTAAGTCATTCTTTTTCCCTTTAATTAAATCTATTTGTTGGGACTTTAAATTCTCATTATAGGCTCTTTTGATCACTGAGTGTGGGTATTTTTTATTTAGAAATCTGTCCTTTAGGACCCCTGCCTGTTCAATGAAATCTTTATTAAGGGTGCAATTTCTGCGTATCCTCTGGTATTGATTTCTAGGCACGTTTGACAGCCATTTACAATAATGATCACTAGTAAAGTCAATGTATCCGTTACTGTCTACCTTTTTAAAAAACGTTTTGGTCACAATGGTCCCCTCCTCATGCCTAATAGTTAGGTCCAAAAAATCTATAGTGTTTTCTTCCACTAAAGGGGAAAAAGTGAGACCCCAATTGTTATTCTCTATATGTTTCAGAAAGGGAGTTAAATTATTTTCCGAGTCATCCCAAATCAGAAATAAATCATCGATGTATCTTTTATAAACGATGATATGTTTAAAGAATTTTGAAGAGTATATGTATTGTAACTCAAACAATCCCATGAACAGGTTAGCAAACGTGGGTGCTACTTTTGAACCCATCGCCACCCCACGTCGTTGGCGATACAGTGTATCCTGGAAAGTAAAAAAATTGTTCGCTAAAATGAACTTCATACCCTCCACAATAAAGCTTTTTTGCACTTCTGGTAATCGGTCATCAACCCCCAGGAATTGCTGAAAGCACTCAAGACCCAGATCATGTAATATATTAGTATATAATGAAGCAATGTCCAATGTAACAAACCGGAAAGAATCCCTCCATTCAATATCCTTAATGATGTTAATAAGGTGGGTGGAATCACGTAAAAAACTTCTAAGATTGACCACATGTATACCCATTATCTGATCAATGTAAGCTGCTAGAGTCTCTGTTAGTGAACCAATACCAGAAATAATAGGTCTCCCTGGAGGATTATGGAGAGATTTATGAATTTTGGGTAGGTGGTAATAAAATGCTAACTTGGGATTTTTGACCTCGAGGAATTTTGTTTCATCTTTATTTAATATCCCTATCTGTGTTGCATCTTTTATCAATGTATAATACTTTTTTACTGGTAGATTGTACTGAGCAATCTCCACCACTTCATAATGTGCAGGATTCGAGAGATTCCTCATTGCCTCAAGTAAATATGTATCCTTGTCTTGTATGACTATACCCCCCCCTTATCTGCACTTCTGATGATTAGAGATGGGTTGTTTTTTAACCCTAGGAGAGCCGCCCTCTCCCCCTTGTTCAAATTGGACTTAAAAGGTGCTCTATTAAGCGCGAGTTTTTTGAGATCTTCCAGAACTAGATCATAATACGTTTTTAAATGGTGTCCCTTACTTTGAAGGGGATAAAAGTTTGATTTGACTTTACAATTAGTGTGGTGGAAATCATCCACAAGTGAATTAATCACCTGCGGGTTATGTTTATTGATCTGAAAATGACGGGTGAGTGTCAATTTTCTAATAAATTTTTGCAGGTCAATATAAACTTCAAAATCATTTGAATTTTTTGCAGGACAAAAGGACAGTCCTTTACTAAGTACATCCAATTCTCCTTTAGATAATGTATGGCTTGATAGATTAAAAATGCCCTTATTGACAGGATCTACTGAGGACCTCTTCTCTCTTTTTTGTTGGACCCTAAGTCCAGCCCTGGTTCCTCTGTAACGTTTTTTCTTTTTCCCACTCTCGGTGTGAGAAAATGGATGATCTGGGGTTGGGTGTTCCTGGCCCCCGGTAAAAAAGGAACACATTTGTCCCCCTCATGGGTATTATCAATGGTGACAATGCCCTTCGCAGAGTCATCAATAATTGTGGCTGTGGATAACATTAGGGTGGGCATCTCTAAAGGACCCTGTTCAATGGGTAGTGGGATGTACTCATCATGTATGGACATATCCAGTAAGTCCAGTACATCTTTATCAATAGTATCCTCTTCAGTGACTGTTGTTTTGGCTTTTTCTAGTTCAAGTTCTAGATCTCTGTTTTTACGTATTCTTTCTATTTGTACCCTAAGAGCTTCCAATTGCTTCTTAGTCTCCGTGAAATCTCTGGGAGCGATATCAGAGTGTGACGAGGAGCTGATATCTGCATGGGCTGACACAGTCTGTTTGGGACTGGAAATGATTATAGGGTCCCCACTAAGGGCTGTGGTGAAAACCTCATCCGTTGTGATTGGCAGGGGAGACTCAGTGTTAGGGATCTCCATACGTGTAGGGGGGGGTGGAGGTTTCCCCTGTCCCTCGTCAACAACAGTGGTACTATTCTTTCTGGTGGACACATTGGAATTTTTCTTGTGGAATTTACTATTGAAAAAATTCCTATATTGACTATTCCGTCTGGGTCTATGATTAAAGGGTGTCCTTTGTATTTCTTTATCGGAGGGGTCTGAAACTTTTTTATCAGTGACCATATCCTGTCTATCCCGTTGAAGTATTTTGGATTTGCGGAATATAGTCTCTTGTTCTAATTGGGTTAGCTTAGTATTGATGTCTGAGTTGTGAATTTTATATTCTGGGTCTGATTCGTATTTGTTTAACTCTTTGTACAGATCATTAATACTACTAGTAGCTTCGTCTGCAATAGTATTTCTTTTCTTATGTAAGCACTGTAACATATTCTGCATACAGTTAGAAAGAATGTCCTCCCATTCTGCCGTAAAGTTCAAATCAGATGGAAAGGGAGAGTCATGTTTAATTCTTAGGCCCCTCGGGCAGAGTTTCTCCTCCATGTAAATCATGAGGAACCTGGCATCCAGCCCAAATCTAAGTTCCTCTTTCAACAAATCCTCCAGCCGATGAAAAAGTTTTATCATACATGCGGTATCCTCCTCAGAGTATATATTGGGTAAGTCAAGATCCCAGTTAGTTCTCTGAACCACGGGTGCACCTACTGTTTGTAGAATTAATTTCTCTCTCGAGGAGAGTCGGTTATTGAAGTATTCCATCTTAGGAAAAGGGGCCCTCTGCTGCTCGATCCACACCAAGAAGAGCTGGTCACGCCAGATCCAAGAAAATCGTGAGAAACACTGTGGAAAGAGAGCGCAATAGGGTCTTACCCTACAAACAAATAGGGTGAAAATCACATAGGTTACTCACCAAGTGGAGTTGTGAAAGTCACAACCACTATAAGGGCATATACAATGGGTCAGCGGCAGCAGTTACCCCTTGGATGAATAAGTGTTCTTGAAAGGAGAAGGGTATTTAGGTACCGCGCCAACGACCACTCATGCAGGGGATGAATTTAACGTAACTTTATTCCATGCTCAGGTCTACGCGTTTCAGGAGGCTCTGCTCCCTTCCTCAGGACAATACAGGCACAAGCAACATCAAAATCAACAGACACAGAATGGGCTGAAAACATATACCTTCAAGTGTGACGTCATTGAACCGCCCACTTCAACGAGAAAAAAATCGGCGGGAATTCTATACATTCACTAAGTGACGTAGTACCATGATTTGAGTGCAAAATCCACTTATCTTTATCATAGACATATCTGTTAAAATAACCATCAAAAATTCCAGTGTAATAAAAGGAAAAAAAGAAAAAATGAATGTCGTGTATTTTTAATTAGTGGCAAAAAATATATGGAAAAGAATAGTGGTAATACTATGTGGACCGGCAGAATGGGTCAGAATCGAACCCACAGAATCATAGAATCTGTATGTGAAGCAAGTGTAATAGAGGATAAGACCCTTAGACCAAACAGTGTAGACAGCGGTGAACATAGAGAAAGAACTTTTACTTCCTCAAGGGAGCCTCATCTTATACAAGATAAAGACCTAGTAGTGCAAGTGAACAAACTGTGAAGAGTCCAAAGTAAAAGAACTACAGATATCGAAAGTACTGGGGTCATGAAGTTCAAGACCGTGGGAAAAAGCACTAATGCGCATGCGGGAAGAAAGGTAAGAAGCCAGAATAGTGTGCGGGGTCGAGAAAGTTCAAAGCGTGGGAAAAAACACTAATGCGCATGCGGTGAAAGAAAAAAAGATTGCCGTGCTATATATCCACGGGAATCTAATACTAAGCACAGGAACGTGCATGAAATTATAAGGAAAAAATATAGGGGTATTACACCGCCAGAATTAAAGTGAGGAACAAAACCCGGGGAGATCAGAAACAACCACATAGAATTTTCAAGAGGTTGTACGGCCTGTGTCATTCCTTGATATTGTCCAAGGGGAACAATTTATCTAATTATCTGTTTCCCTGGACGAAAATGCAGGCATTACATCAACGTGATGGGAAACAACCCTTTGTAGACACCAAAAATCAATTGGTGATCTAAAAAGGTGAAATGGGACGGCAACACACCGCAAGGTGTTCCAAGGCAAAGATAATTGAAATAATTTAAAATAAAAGCATACATATGCATATACCTGTGGAACCCATCTCACACATACGTGCGTGAATATAACACACACACATATACGTGAAATCCTTGAATAAAAAATATGTGCAAGAATTAAACACAGAAAAGGTGGATACAGACAAAAAATACATTGATATATAAATATAAAATTTGTGCCATATTAGGGATTATACAGAAGAAAAAATGGGTACAAACAAAAAATACAATGATATAAATATATAAATATAAGGTATGTGCCATGTTAAGATATAGGGTAAGACCTGATAATATGCTGTAGTAAAACCATTAAGCCAGAAAAACAGGCATAAAACCAAAAAAAACGGCAATTTGCAATTACACATATACATCAATAAAAAATTATATTAAAAATTAGTGGATCCCAAAAGGCTAAAAACCTGAATTGTCAGGATAAAATGTATAAAATGTATTATATATATAAAAATTGTATAAAATTGTATATATAAAAATGTATATATAAAAAAAGACTGCAAAGAAAGATGGATGTGAAAAAAAATGCTGGACTCGTAAAAATACATCTCATCAATCATTAATCAGAAACCCACTAGTGCCCACCCTAATGTTATCCACAGCCACAATTATTGATGACTCTGCGAAGGGCATTGTCACCATTGATAATACCCGTGAGGGGGACAAATGTGTTCCTTTTTTACCGGGGGCCAGGAACACCCAACCCCAGATCATCCATTTTCTCACACCGAGAGTGGGAAAAAGAAAAAACGTTACAGAGGAACCAGGGCTGGACTTAGGGTCCAACAAAAAAGAGAGAAGAGGTCCTCAGTAGATCCTGTCAATAAGGGCATTTTTAATCTATCAAGCCATACATTATCTAAAGGAGAATTGGATGTACTTAGTAAAGGACTGTCCTTTTGTCCTGCAAAAAATTCAAATGATTTTGAAGTTTATATTGACCTGCAAAAATTTATTAGAAAATTGACACTCACCCGTCATTTTCAGATCAATAAACATAACCCGCAGGTGATTAATTCACTTGTGGATGATTTCCACCACACTAATTGTAAAGTCAAATCAAACTTTTATCCCCTTCAAAGTAAGGGACACCATTTAAAAACGTATTATGATCTAGTTCTGGAAGATCTCAAAAAACTCGCGCTTAATAGAGCACCTTTTAAGTCCAATTTGAACAAGGGGGAGAGGGCGGCTCTCCTAGGGTTAAAAAACAACCCATCTCTAATCATCAGAAGTGCAGATAAGGGGGGGGGTATAGTCATACAAGACAAGGATACATATTTACTTGAGGCAATGAGGAATCTCTCGAATCCTGCACATTATGAAGTGGTGGAGATTGCTCAGTACAATCTATCAGTAAAAAAGTATTATACATTGATAAAAGATGCAACACAGATAGGGATATTAAATAAAGATGAAACAAAATTCCTCGAGGTCAAAAATCCCAAGTTAGCATTTTATTACCACCTACCCAAAATTCATAAATCTCTCCATAATCCTCCAGGGAGACCTATTATTTCTGGTATTGGTTCACTAACAGAGAATCTAGCAGCTTACATTGATCAGATAATGGGTATACCTGTGGTCAATCTTAGAAGTTTTTTACGTGATTCCACCCACCTTATTAACATCATTAAGGATATTGAATGGAGGGATTCTTTCCGGTTTGTTACATTGGACATTGCTTCATTATATACTAATATATTACATGATCTGGGTCTTGAGTGCTTTCAGCAATTCCTGGGGGTTGATGACCGATTACCAGAAGTGCAAAAAAGCTTTATTGTGGAGGGTATGAAGTTCATTTCAGCGAACAATTTTTTTACTTTCCAGGATACACTGTATCGCCAACGACGTGGGGTGGCGATGGGTTCGAAAGTAGCACCCACGTTTGCTAACCTGTTCATGGGATTGTTTGAGTTACAATACATATACTCTTCAAAATTCTTTAAACATATCATCATTTATAAAAGATACATCGATGATTTATTTCTGATTTGGGATGACTCGGAAAATAATTTAACTCCCTTTCTGAAACATATAGAGAATAACAATTGGGGTCTCACTTTTTCCCCTTTAGTGGAAGAAAACACTATAGATTTTTTGGACCTAACTATTAGGCATGAGGAGGGGACCATTGTGACCAAAACGTTTTTTAAAAAGGTAGACAGTAACGGATACATTGACTTTACTAGTGATCATTATTGTAAATGGCTGTCAAACGTGCCTAGAAATCAATACCAGAGGATACGCAGAAATTGCACCCTTAATAAAGATTTCATTGAACAGGCAGGGGTCCTAAAGGACAGATTTCTAAATAAAAAATACCCACACTCAGTGATCAAAAGAGCCTATAATGAGAATTTAAAGTCCCAACAAATAGATTTAATTAAAGGGAAAAAGAATGACTTAGGTACTAAAAACAAAACTAAAAATGATCCCAATTTTGCTTTAAATTTCTTGACTACATACAGTAGGGATAGTGTGGCCATAAAAAATATTATTCAAAGACATTGGAGCATTCTTCATAATGATCCTTTTTTGAAAGATGTCCTCCCTACAAAACCCGGCATCACGTTCAGGAGGGCATCCAGTTTAAAGAACCAGCTAGCCCCCAGTAGACTGAGGACGTTTTCCCCAGGACCGTCAATTAATAAACCTTTTGGAGTTTTTAAATGTGGTATGAAAAACTGTCAACAACATAGAAGGTTGTCCTTTGGGCCATCTCCAGGAGGCACTGAGTTCACCATTAAGAGTCACTTGACTTGTCAATCTGAATTTGTTGTCTATCCTATTGAGTGTGACTGCAACATGCGTTACGTGGGCAGGACCACGCAGGCTCTTCATAACCGAATCAACTCGCATAGACACAATGTAAAAATCGGGTTTATGCTCCATGGCCTATCTAGGCACATGACCATGGTTCATGATAAAAAGTTCAGCCTAAAAGTGACTCCTATTGAGCAGATACCCCCACATACCCCTAATCGTAATGAATTATTAAACAAAAAAGAAACATATTGGATCTACAAGCTTAACACGCTTAAACCGTTGGGGCTGAATGAGGTAACCGATCTTTTTCACTAGTGGGTTTCTGATTAATGATTTTAAGATTTTAAGATGTATCTAAGATGTATTTTTACGAGTCCAGCATTTTTTTTCACATCCATCTTTCTTTGCAGTCTTTTTTTATATATACATTTTTATATATACAATTTTATACAATTTTTATATATATAATAAATTTTATACATTTTATCCTGACAATTCAGGTTTTTAGCCTTTTGGGATCCACTAATTTTTAATATAATTTTTTATTGATGTATATGTGTAATTGCAAATTGCCGTTTTTTTGGTTTTATGCCTGTTTTTCTGGCTTAATGGTTTTACTACAGCATATTATCAGGTCTTACCCTATATCTTAACATGGCACATACCTTATATTTATATATTTATATCATTGTATTTTTTGTTTGTACCCATTTTTTCTTCTGTATAATCCCTAATATGGCACAAATTTTATATTTATATATCAATGTATTTTTTGTCTGTATCCACCTTTTCTGTGTTTAATTCTTGCACATATTTTTTATTCAAGGATTTCACGTATATGTGTGTGTGTTATATTCACGCACGTATGTGTGAGATGGGTTCCACAGGTATATGCATATGTATGCTTTTATTTTAAATTATTTCAATTATCTTTGCCTTGGAACACCTTGCGGTGTGTTGCCGTCCCATTTCACCTTTTTAGATCACCAATTGATTTTTGGTGTCTACAAAGGGTTGTTTCCCATCACGTTGATGTAATGCCTGCATTTTCGTCCAGGGAAACAGATAATTAGATAAATTGTTCCCCTTGGACAATATCAAGGAATGACACAGGCCGTACAACCTCTTGAAAATTCTATGTGGTTGTTTCTGATCTCCCCGGGTTTTGTTCCTCACTTTAATTCTGGCGGTGTAATACCCCTATATTTTTTCCTTATAATTTCACGCACGTTCCTGTGCTTAGTATTAGATTCCCGTGGATATATAGCACAGCAATCTTTTTTTCTTTCACCGCATGCGCATTAGTGTTTTTTCCCACGCTTTGAACTTTCTCGACCCCGCACACTATTCTGGCTTCTTACCTTTCTTCCCGCATGCGCATTAGTGCTTTTTCCCACGGTCTTGAACTTCATGACCCCAGTACTTTCGATATCTGTAGTTCTTTTACTTTAGACTCTTCACAGTTTGTTCACTTGCACTACTAGGTCTTTATCTTGTATAAGATGAGGCTCCCTTGAGGAAGTAAAAGTTCTTTCTCTATGTTCACCGCTGTCTACACTGTTTGGTCTAAGGGTCTTATCCTCTATTACACTTGCTTCACATACAGATTCTATGATTCTGTGGGTTCGATTCTGACCCATTCTGCCGGTCCACATAGTATTACCACTATTCTTTTCCATATATTTTTTGCCACTAATTAAAAATACACGACATTCATTTTTTCTTTTTTTCCTTTTATTACACTGGAATTTTTGATGGTTATTTTAACAGATATGTCTATGATAAAGATAAGTGGATTTTGCACTCAAATCATGGTACTACGTCACTTAGTGAATGTATAGAATTCCCGCCGATTTTTTTCTCGTTGAAGTGGGCGGTTCAATGACGTCACACTTGAAGGTATATGTTTTCAGCCCATTCTGTGTCTGTTGATTTTGATGTTGCTTGTGCCTGTATTGTCCTGAGGAAGGGAGCAGAGCCTCCTGAAACGCGTAGACCTGAGCATGGAATAAAGTTACGTTAAATTCATCCCCTGCATGAGTGGTCGTTGGCGCGGTACCTAAATACCCTTCTCCTTTCAAGAACACTTATTCATCCAAGGGGTAACTGCTGCCGCTGACCCATTGTATATGCCCTTATAGTGGTTGTGACTTTCACAACTCCACTTGGTGAGTAACCTATGTGATTTTCACCCTATTTGTTTGTAGGGTAAGACCCTATTGCGCTCTCTTTCCACAGTGTTTCTCACTCTGTACAATGGTGGAAGATCATACCGCAAATATCTGTACTGACTCCAGGTATGCTTTTGGAGTGGCACATGACTTTTCCATAAGAGCAGGTATTTCATTGGACACTTAGATAAGTCCATACACCAGCGGACACCAACTTTTCTTAGAACGAGAGCCACATTTTAATCTGAGACATGGTCGTGTGCCATATTCAGACAAGGAACCCAGAGAAGTGACACTCATAGTAAACCATTATAGGTATGATGACAGCCAGAACATTCCCCACAGAAAGTGCACATAGTTAGAATAATGACATCCAATTGTTCCAACTTTAATCTGATTTGGCATTCTTCAAGTTTCCCTCCATCTTTATTCTTCTATTTTTATTTCTCTCCCTCATAATCCAGTAAGTATATGCACGTCTATATTTTCTGTGGGGGGCTTCTCTTATACGTCCCCATGTGGATGGAGACCTTCTCTTCATTTTTGGTTGCTAGACCAAGTGCTAATGCACCAAGCTTTCAGATTGCTGTTAGTCACACATGTTGGGCTCACAAGTCCCATGTGGCTCCTGAGCTACAAGTTGGGGAGTCCTGCTCTACACAATGCTAAAAGGACTCAGACAATAGTTCAGAGCACCAAAGATTCCCAAAAAAGTTACCTTCATTAACGTCCAAGCTCTAGTGAAGGAAAAGGCAAGGGAAGCCCAGATATTGCTGATAAAGCAGCGACCATCCTACCACTACCAGAGAACTACATAACTAGAGAGCAACTGGAGACAACTGTGGACTGCAGACATAGAAAGGAAAGAATGTAGGAGGAATGGAGCAACATTAGAGTGATGTGCGGAGATTGGGTGAGAGGTGATGTTTCTCCAGATTACGGTCTACAAAGATGACCCATATGTTACATGGTTTAACTTGTAAGGCTCAAGAAGAAATTGTAAATATGGTGAATCAATGACTAATGACTAACCGGCTCTCACCTGTATTAGACTTTCACATTGCTTTACATGGAGGATTGTGTCAATAGACCGAGCCTGCTGCCACTATATAGACTCATCTGGAGATATGTAGGTAAGGTATAATATAGAGTAAGAAAGGAAACGGAAAAAATAGTTTTATAATTAAAGAAAAAAAATTCCCCACACAAAACAATGTTTTGTTGGTTTTGATGCCATATTAGAAAATCTCATCAAGAAATGAAATACAAAATACATTTCCAAGTGTTCACTGTGATATTCCAATATGTATGGATATTACCAACAAATATTGTCCAGCTGTAGTATATGAGACGAGTGGCTGCACAGACTGAATTCAGCACAATGTATTTCTCTATGCTGTAGAAATAAGAAAAAAATCCTGACAAGGCAAAAAAAAAAAAAAAAATTATTAGAGTCAGAAAATCTTTAAAAGACTAGAAAGTTCTCACGTACATATGGACTTACAAGACCCAACTCCTTTACCCTCAATAATATGATTTTTTTTACAGTCAATTTTTCTTTCTCTTTCCCATGTATGATCCAGTATCTTTATACCACACACAATTTACTCACATTTTATTCTCTTATTAATTGTGTTTCTTTAATATCAACAACTTCTTTTATCCTATTTTTTGCATTTTGGAATTTTAGATAACATCTGTGACAAACATTTGCTTTCTATTATAAAATGAACCAAGGTTGGTGGATATTTAGCCTTTAAGAATCTGTAGAGGACGCAGCAGGTGATGTTGATTGGTAGATTCCCATATGTTACCAGTAGTAGTAGGCTCCTTCTGGACAATGATGGCAAACTGAGGAAGCCCAACGTGAAACGCGCGTTGGGGCTGTGGTTGTTAACATTCCCTGAGGCAGTACTATATGGGTGAGATGGATGTTTCTATATACTGATTCTAATATTGTTGCATGTACTGAGAGGGCCCCCTAGTGTCAATGGATAAATATCACAGGCTTCAGTGCCTCATTATAACTTTCCATCCCTTTATACCCATTTGTGATATCCCCTATAAGTCCATATACATTTTCAAAAAATGTTTTGCCCTCTTTCTGTGATATATTATTATTAATTTTATCTTGATACTAATCACAGTAAAGTATGTGGTATACTGGGCATGGTGCAATACTCCTACTGAGACAAATACATTTATATTACCTTTATCCCTCTCTGTACAGATTTTTTCGGGTGAAGTGCCACAATTGCACATTGTCACACACGTTTAAACTGATCCAGGCTATATACTCTAGCGTTACTTAGACCTCGGGAAATTTTGTAATCTACTCTAGTGTTACTTAGACCTCGGGAAATTTTGTAATCCACCCCTTTTTTCTGCACTCCTCATTCCTCCCTGGTTTAACTATGTAGATTTTGTTTGTTCTTTTGTTTAATAAAATGTAATTATTCTTGATGATTATGGATTTTGACTCTATTTTTTCTGAATTATACTATTTTGTAGTTTTTCATTAATTGGTTCATTATTACGGTTTCTCAGATGATATTTCTACCTTCTGGACAATGAATTATGTGGGGTTTGCCATTGGAAACAAAAAGTGCTCAAAGGGAGTTTCTTTTCAGTAATAGATGTTTCCGCTTTGCATTTTTATTATTACATCAAATCAATAAAATTGTTCCCCTCTATCGGCCTTCTATAGCAGATAATGGTCCTTGTACCAGAGACACAAATTCTTACTTATGATACAATAAAGGTAATGGAGACTGAGGATCTATCTGCTGAGCAGGATACAAGCCAGATCTGCCGACCACAGAAGGAACCTTACCTCCAGCCTTACCGGTCATAGTGAGACATATAACTATGATTAGATGCCAAGTAACATCAGATACATCACTCATTGTAATATCTGGTCCAGTCCGCATGTGACTGCACAGAAAGATAACTGTGAACATTTCTCTGACTAATTAGATACAATCTCAACATCCGGTCACTTGATTTTGTATATTAAGCCGATCTATATAAAGTCACATTATTTATTTCTTGTTTGGTTATTTCTTTGGAAAACATGATACATTGTATCTTCTGCAGAAGGGAATAATCTGAGAAATGACAAGGTAAGTGACTGAAAATATCTAATATCTTGATGCCCCTAAATAAAAGCCTGACTGACAAGGTACCTCCAGAATTTACATTATTAGTAAATTGAGTCCCCCTGTGTGTAATTTAGTCTGAGGTTTGTCTGAGCATATCAAGGAACCGGCCTCATCAGGAGAATCATGAGGTCACAATTTTCACAATTTTTTGAGGTCATAATTTTCAATTTTTTTAAAAAAAAAAAATTAGAAAACTATGTATCAATTACACTTCACCAATTATTGCTGCTTAGTGTTTGTATATTACATAAAAGCCAAATAAAATACATTTAAATTTCTGGGTGTATTATGAAAAATGTGGAAAAGTTAAAATGGTATGAATACTTTTTAAGGCACTTAAAATAGATCTCAGTTGACATTGATTCATTATATACAATAATACTATTCTGCATGATGTGGCTCTAGTTTCTTTTAATATTTTTTTTTTTGCACACAGGCAATGACTATACATTTGATCTCCATGATTTTCCTTTGGTGTCTGTCAGCTTTTATTGAAATATTATATTTTTTATTTGTTTCTGAATTTTATCTTTAACTATCTGGGACATTGACAGAAGCTACATCCCTCTCTTCGATCACCCATATCTGCATGGCTTAGTGGGAATTAAGGTATTTTTGGTATCAAGGCTCGTCTACAGTTTGCTCATGATCATTTGGAGGATTCTGAGACAGACTGGTTCAAGGTTCTCTGGTCTGATGAGACCAAGATCGAGATCTTTGGTGCCAACCACACACGTGACGTTTGGAGACTGGATGGCACTGCATACGACCCCAAGAATACCATCCCTACAGTCAAGCATGGTGGTGGCAGCATCATGCTGTGGGGCTGTTTGTCAGCCAAGGGGCCTGGCCATCTGGTCCGCATCCATGGGAAAATGGATAGCACGGTCTACCTGGAGATTTTGGCCAAGAACCTCCACTCCTCCATCAAGGATCTTAAGATGGGTCGTCATTTCATCTTCCAACAAGACAACGACCCGAAGCACACAGCCAAGAAAACCAAGGCCTGGTTCAAGAGGGAAAAAATCAAGGTGTTGCAGTGGCCTAGTCAGTCTCCTGACCTTAACCCAATTGAAAACTTGTGGAAGGAGCTCAAGATTAAAGTCCACATGAGACACCCAAAGAACCTAGATAACTTGGAGAAGATCTGCATGGAGGAGTGTGCCAAGATAACTCCAGAGACCTGTGCCGGCCTGATCAGGCCTTATAAAAGACGATTATTAGCTGTAATTGCAAACAAGGGTTATTCCACAAAATATTAAACCTAGGGGTTGAATAATAATTGACCCACACTTTTATGTTGAAGATTTATTAAAATTTATCTGAGCAACATAACTTGTTGATTTGTAAGATTTATGCATCTGTTAATAAATCCTGCTCTTGTTTGAAGTTTGCAGGCTCTAACTTATTTGCATCTTATCAAACCTGCTAAATCTGCAGGGGGTTGAATACTACTTGTAGGCACTGTAAATGACCACATGAAGACGCCAAAGGTTAAATTGGAAACAGCATGGATCACTGCCTCACCAGATATGGTCATTTAATATTTTTCAGCTTTTAAATGAGGTTTTATGCATCCAACATATTTCTTTGTATCGCTCCAGACTGAACTTTTCGGGAGTGAGGGGGGATCGCTCACTGACACTTTTTGTCTTGTGCGCTCTTCTTCAACCCTCATATTGTATTGTTTTTTCACTCCTACATACTGTATATATAGGATACTAGATATTTCAAAATTAGTTCATATTGTCATTTACAAGGGATAATTGAAATTCATGCATCAAGTTTTTTCCCACCACAGATGTATAATTTTTCACTTATAGAAGTAAATATTACACTAATATTGAGTTCTTTTGGTAATACAGCATTTGTTGTCCCCTGCTTTAGGTTTACTCTACTTATATCTGCATTAAATATTCAGTATGTTTTGGGGGGTTACTTTTTAATAATAAACAAATTGCCATAATCATTATACTGTAATTCAGATAATGTCTATTTTGCTGTTTTAATCCTTTCTCTCAAAGAGTTAAATATTCACCTGAAAATAATGGAGTGTCTTAAATGGGTTGTCCAAGATTGGAGTTAAAATCTGTAATCACTTTATGTGACTTGTGAATCCTGACAGCGTGCACACTGCACACGCCAGAATTCTCTGATGCTTTATAGAGCAAGTATCAAATTGCATATTTCCAGGCACAATATGAGTAAATATGTCTGGCCTTATTCATTTAGCTTCTGTTAAGTGAAGCCTCACATGTGTAGTCGACACGCTTGTATTCAGATCAGGCAACTGTCAGCTCCCTTTACCAGCACTGGAGAATCCTGACAGTGTGCAGTGTTTGCACTGTAAGGAACCACAAGTCTGCAGTAACATATGATGATGACAGACTTTAATACCAAGCCTAGACAAACCCTTTACCCCTTCAGGCACTGGTCGTTTTCTGTTTTTACGGTTTTTTTTTTTGCTCCCCTTTTTTTAAGAGCCGTAACTTTTTTATTTTTCTGTCAAGCTTGCCATTTGAGGGCTTGTTTCTTGCGGAACAAGTTGTACTTTTAAATGAAACCATACGTTTTACCATATAGTGTACTGGGCAACAGCAAAAGTGTGGAAAAACTGGAAAAAAAGTGTGATCGCATTTTGGGATATTTTATTCACCATGTTCATTATATGGTAAAACTGATATGTTGTTGTGATGCCTGAGGTTGGTGCGAGTTTGTAGACAGCAAACATGTATAGGTTTACTTTTATCTAAGGGGTTACCCGTAGCGTTCTCATTTTTTAGGATCTCTGTCTCAGTGATGGCTTATTTTTGCGACTCGAGCTGACATTTTTAATGGTATGACTTTTGCACAGATGCTACGTTTTGATCACCTATTATTGCATTTTGAGTAAATCTTGCGGCGACCAAAATACTTAATTTTGGCGTTTGGAATTTTTTTTCCGCTACGTCATTTACCAATAAGATTAATTGATTTTATATATTGATAGATTGAGAATTTCTGAATGTGGTGATACTAAATATGTGTATAGTTTTTATTTTTTTAACCCTTTAATTTTCAATTGGGTGAAAGGGAGGTGATTTGAACTTTTAGTTTTTTTTGCTTTTTTTTCATTTTTTAAAACTTTTTAAAACTTTTTTTTTTTTACTAGTCCCCTGGGGGGGTTATATAGATTAACAATCCGATCGCTCTGCCCTATCTGTAGATCTCAGCTACAGAGCTGAGATTTGCAGATACACTGCTTTACTCTCCCTGCTGGCACTATGCTGGCACTGAGAGGAAGTGACACATGTTAGCTACAGGCGTCATCACATGACCCTGTGCAAGCATGGCAATCACCGAAGGTCACGTGATCATTCACGTGACATCCGGTGGGGGCGGCGGTAAGTGAAAGTAATGGCCGCGCGCATATACATCTCGCTGCCAGACTTTGGCAGCGAGATGTAAGCAGCTAAATGTTGCAGGTGGAATGCGATTTCACTCGTAACATGCAGGCACACATGTCAGCTGTTTAAAACAGCTGATATGTGTGCGGATCACCGCGACCTTTCCATGGCAGGGGGCGAGGATTAACCTTACACGATCCAAGATGGATAGATCCATCATGGGTCATGAAGGGGTTAATGTCTTATGTGATTTATAAGAATTTATAAATATATATGTTTTGGTTGTTTTAAATTCTTTAATGTATCACTTTGAGGTTCTATTAATTCTAATAGATTATGAACATTTGTTTGTTGGAAACTTGTCAGATGAATCTGTTGATGTTCTGAGCTGGATTTTTTGCTTTTGAGCAATAAAGTCATAAATCTTTTATCTTAAAGAGACCTGGATCTCAGCTTCTTGTGCTGACTGTATTACTGCTGACATCATCTTATCATTAAGTGCTCGTTAAAGAGTTAAGAAGTTTCAACTAAAATGCATAAAGTAAGTAAAACAAATAAACATGGGAAGTAACCACATACTACATGTGTACGACGTTGCATTAACAAATAAATATTAAAAAGTGCAATTTTTTTAGGACTTTGGTAATTGTTTTGCACTTAACATAAATGGGGGATGGAAGCCGGCTTTTTGCAATGAATTGTTCATGAACGACAGATCCAAGCACCGCAATACTCGGCCAAGTAACGTCTACCTGAGCACCCCAATGCTCGATCAAGTATCATCATTATTGAAAATTAATAAAGGATTAATATTATTCTTATTATTATTATTATTTTTTATTACAGCCTCCGCTCCACACAGAAGATGCTGAGTGATCCGGCAGGACAGAACTGCGGTCACATGATGGTGGAGTAGACTGGAGCAGCGCTGGAAACGGCAGAAGATGACGACTGGTAAGTAATGTAATACCTTCTACACACATTATTTATTTATTTATTATTATTTATTATTATAGCGCCATTTATTCCATGGCGCTTTACCAGTGAAAGAGGGTATACGTACAACAATCATTAACAGTACAAAACAGACTGGTATAGGAGGAGAGAGAACCCTGCCCGCGAGGGCTCACAGTCCACAGGGAATGGGTGAGGGTACAATAGGTGAGGACAGAGTTGGTTGCAGAGTATTGTACTGGACTGAGGGTTATTGTAGGTTGTAGGCTTGTTGGAAGAGATCGGTCTTGAGGTTCCTCTTGAAGCTTTCCACGGTAGGGGAGAGTCTGATATGCTGAGGTAGAGCGTTCCAGAGTAAGGGGGATAAACGGGAGAAATCTTGTACGCGATTGTGGGAAGAGGAGATAAGAGAGGAGTAGAGAAGGAGATCTTGTGAGGATCTGAGGTTGCGTGCAGGTAGATACTGGGAGACTAGGTCACAGATAAGTGACCAATATCCAATATTTCTTATGTCATCTTAAGAGATAGGAAATATCAAGCATCTAAGTTTAGACATGGCCACAAAAGTCAAGAGAAATATTGATATCCAAACAGTAGATATTTCATTTAACTACAGAATCTTACTCGTAAAATTTCTCATTAGGGTAGAGAAAAAAAAATCATACTAGACATGTTTTTCATATTTCAAGATAATCAAAATTTTATCAATTTAACCACCCCAAAAGAAAATGTTACTGGAATATAAACTCAGGCCCTCTATGAAAATGTACTGAAGCCCTAAAGTATGATGTTTCGACTCTATGAGCCTTTTCAAAAATTCGATTATTAAAGGAGCAGTATAAATGGGGGCACAAAAAAGTAATATTGTTGTCCGTGTTTGGCCAAAGGCAGGTGTACACCGGCGTGAGGACGGGTTATTGGGAAGGAGAGAATTGCTGGAAATAATTGATAGAGAACCACTGGAGCTAGAAAGGGTGAGAACATGCTAAGTTTGTCATTTTAGGTATTTTATTGAGTTTGGGGTTCACTCTTCTAAATGTGGACAACCCCTTTAATGTCTGATGTTGTGAATCTCTGCTTCTCCCCAGCTACAGCAGCCTCTGTGCACAATACGTCCTCTACAGGGGTTACAGCTGTATTCTGTTACACATGTCAGTCTAATACAGAGCTAAATGCATTAATACTTAGAGGATTTTATCACTAAATTCAACAGGAACAAAAACTTTTGTATTTAACATTTCTCATAATGGACTCAAAGAGCAGATAATTATAAAATATTCAAGAAAAAGTATTAAAATAATATGTATAAAATATGAATAAACCAACACATTCGGATGTTTCAGTAATAACTACATAAATGAATTAAAGAATAATTATTCTGTACTTTGATAATTGCTTGCACTTAGCAGAATTATCTGATGTATTGGGGGGAGAGAAATTAATGTATATACAGGAGCAATGCTGGTTAAAGACAAAGGATCCGCTGCTCTCACTGACCAAAGAGAAGGGAATCTGGAGGAGAAGGAAGGAAGGTAATGATGTCTATCTATCTATCCCTCTGTCAATCATCTATCTATCTATCTATCTATCTATCTATCATTTATTTTTCTTGTTAGATTTCTATATATTATAGAACAGCAAGACATTAGAGCAGTATTTTGCTCCTTGTTGGATTTCTATCCTTACAGTGTATTTAGTCATGTTGTGACTTTTCATTATTTTCAGAGAGGGACACAACCCTATAATCAGTGTGTGGAGTGGATTGTGCGGACAGATTCCCTTTCGGGCGTCTCCAGGTAGATATTGAGCTGATGGGTTTGGGTGTTATGTCTCGTGTGATGAGTGATAAAGATATAACTGTAGTAAGTCATTCCGCAGCAGATAATGACGTCTTTATTAGTGATGAGCGAGTATGCTTGTTACTACTCGGTACTCGCACGTGTATCGCTGTACTCGGGCTACCCGGCGGGGACCGAGTAATCTCGCGATACTCGTGCTGTACTCGTGGTCTTCATCCCTGCATGTTGGCGCTCTTTTGAGAGCCAGCCCTCATGCAGGGATTGGCTGGCAGACCACTGCAATGCCACAGCCCTGTTAGTTGTGGAATTGCAGTGATTGGCCGGCCTGCACAGTGTGACCGAGCCTTTATACCGGCGGGCGTGCTGTGCTCTGCACACAGCCATCCAGACAGTCAGTGCAGGGAGAGTGTTGCTGCTTCAGGGAAAGGTTTGCAGCCCTTTATAGTTATTTCCGTAGCAGGGCTGCAAACAGTGTGACCAGAAGTCCTTCTCAGGACTATTATAGTTGTATACAGGCAGGCAGGGTATAGCCAGGTCGGAGTACAGTAGCAGAGTCCTTCTCAGGACTATTGTTGCTGTATACAGGCAGGGTATAGCCAGGTCGGAATACAGGCTAGTGACCAGAAGAGTCCTTGTCAGGATTATTGTAGCAGTATACAGGCCGGCAGGCAGGGTATATAGCCATTCCTAGTGGTGACCGTATACCAGCCTTCATCATATCTGGGGCTGGTGTACACAGTCTAAAACAGTCCAGATAGTGTCAGACTTCTCAGTAATTGTCGCTCCTAAAACCTGTTAGGTTCTTAGTGCATCCGTGCTTGCATTTAAAAACCGCACGTGTGTGCCTGTCGGTGGCAGCGTACAGGTGCACGTTTTGCACAAACTATTATATAACGCACAAGTCTAGTGTATAATACACGTCAGTCAGCAGTGTCTGATAGTGTCAGACTTCTCAGTAATTGTCGCTCCTAAAAACCTGTTAGGTTCTTAGTGCGTCCGTGCTTGCATTTAAAAACCGCACGTGTGTGCCTGTCGGTGGCAGCGTACAGGTGCACGTTTTGCACAAACTATTATATAACGCACAAGTCTAGTGTATAATACACGTCAGTCAGCAGTGTCTGATAGTGTCAGACTTCTCAGTAATTGTCACTCCTAAAAACCTGTTAGGTTCTTAGTGCGTCCGTGCTTGCATTTAAAAACCGCACGTGTGTGCCTGTCGGTGGCAGCGTACAGGTGCACATTTTGCACAAACTACTATATAACGCACAAGTCTAGTGTATAATACACGTCAGTCAGCAGTGTCTGATAGTGTCAGACTTCTCAGTAATTGTCGCTCCTAAAAACCTGTTAGGTTCTTAGTGCGTCCGTGCTTGCATTTAAAAACCGCACGTGTGTGCCTGTCGGTGGCAGCGTACAGGTGCACTTGTGTGCGTTTTGCACAAACTTGGATATAACGCACAAGTCTAGTGAATACACGTCAGCACAGCATTGCAAAATGCGCAAGGGCGTTGGCAACGAGCAAGGAAGTGGACGTGATGGTGGTGCAGGCAGAGGCCGAGGTCGTGGGCAAGCTCTAATTTCGCCACAACAAAGGGCCACATCTACTCGCTCGCACGTCCTGTCCCAAATTCTTGGGGACCGCAGCAGTACACCGCTCTTGAACCAAGACTAGTGTCAACAGGTTGTTAGTTGGGTAGCGGATAATGCTTCCAGTCAGATTGGCACCACCACAAACACTCTGTCTTCCACACGGTCAAGTGTCAGTAGCCGTGATACTGCACCGCACATTTCAGAACCTGATCCTCCTTCCTACCACCAGGCTGAGTACACGTCCTCGGACATTACTGATCCCACACTTGGACACTCGGAAGAGCTGTTCACGTTTCCATTCGCACATTCTGGCCTCTCGCCAGCTCATGTTGAAGTGGGTCATGAGGAGATCGTATGTACAGATGCCCAAATATTTGAGCAGCCACGTTCTCACGAAGTTGGCAACGTGTCTCAACAAGGGGTGGACGATGATGAGACACAATTGTCAGGAAGTCAGGAGGAGGAGCAGGGTGCAGAAGAGGAAGACGACGTGGTGGATGATCCAGTAACTGACCCAACCTGGCAGGAGGATATGCAGAGCGAGGACAGCAGTGCACAGGGGGAGGGAGGCGTAGCATCCCAACAGGCAGTAAGAAGCAGGGTGGTGGCTCCAGGCAGAAGTCAGGCAACCGTTCCCCGGAACAACAACACGACACAAGGTGCCTGTGCAAATGTTAGGTCTTCCCGAGTCTGGCAGTTTTTTAAGTTGGCTCCAGATGATTCTAAAAAGGCCATTTGCAACACCTGCCGTGCCAGCATCAGCAGGGGTACCAAAACTAGCAGCCTGACCACCACCAGCATGATCAGGCACATGTCAGCCAAGCACCCGACTTTGTGGGAAGTACAACAGAGTCGAGGAGCAGTGCTTGCTGATGTCACTGCTACGTCTTCGCTTGTTGTGCATGCGAGCCAATCTCCTGTCCATGGGGCCAACGAACAAGCCTCCTCCGGTCCTGCACCTGCAGTTGCCTACGCAGAAATAACACCATCATCAAGCACGTCCTTGTCCCAGCGCAGCGTTCAGTTATCCATTCAGCAAACCTTTGAACGCAGGCACAAATACACTGCCAACGCCCCACATGCCAAAGTTCTAAAAGCTAACATTTCGCGACTGCTTGCGCTGGAAATGTTGCCTTTTAGGCTGGTGGAGACAGAAGCATTCCGCGACCTGATGGCGGCAGCTGTCCCACGTTACTCGGTCCCCAGCCGCCACTATTTCTCCCGGTGTGCCGTCCCCGCATTGCATAACCACGTGTCACAAAACATCACACGTGCCCTGAACAACGCTGTTTCACCCAAAGTCCACCTAACCACAGACACGTGGAGAAGTGCTTGTGGGCAAGGCCACTACATCTCATTGACGGCACACTGGGTTAATATTGTGGAAGCTGGGACCCAGTCTGAGCGAGGGACGGAACACGTCCTTCCCACACCAAGGTTTGCAGGCCCTACCTCAGTCAGGGTTTCACCCACACTCTACAGCTCCGGAATGTCATGCTCTTCAGCCTCCTCCTCCTCCTGCGCATCCTCATCCACTTTACCCTCCACACCAGTCCCAAGCTGGAAGCACTGCAGCACTGCCTCGGCAAAGCGGCAACAGGCTGTGCTGAAGCTAATCTGCATAGGTGACAAACCCAACAATGCAGAAGAGGTGTGGACAGCTCTGAAACAGCAGGCAGATCACTGGCTCACACCTCTGAACCTAAAGCCAGGAAAGGTCGTGTGTGACAATGGCCGGAACCTGGTGGCGGCTTTGAGGCGAGGCCAGCTGACACATGTTCCATGTGTGGCCCATGTGCTCAACCTCGTGGTTCAGCGGTTTCTAAAGTCATACCCAGAGCTGTCTGATCTGCTGGTAAAAGTTCACCGCCTGTCTGCACATTTTCGAAAGTCACCTACTGCTTCAGCCGGCCTTGCCGGCTTTCAGCGCCGTATGCATCTTCCAGCTCACAGACTGGTGTGTGATGTCCCCACGCGTTGGAATTCAACTCTGCACATGTTGGTCAGGATATGTGAGCAGAAGAGGGCAGTTGTTGAGTACCTGCATCACCTAAGCCGTCGGGAAATGGGTCAAACTCCACACATAACACCTGAGGAGTGGAGATGGATGTCCGACCTACGTACCATCCTCCAAAACTTTGAGGACTCCACCAAGATGGTGAGTGGTGATGACGCCATTATTAGCGTCACCATACCGCTTCTCTGCCTTCTAAAACGGTCTCTGCTCAAAAACAAACATGATGCATTGCAGGCGGAGTGCGATGAGTTGGAGCAAGAAACAGTAGTGGGTGTGGGTGATAACACACATCCCAGCCTCGTCTCATCACAACGTGCAGTGGAGGACTATGACGAGGAGGAGGATGAAGACATGGAGCAACTCTCTGGCCAAATTGAGGATATGACATGCACACCAGTCATATCCTCGGTTCAGCGTGGCTGGCCAGAGGACAGGGTAGATGAGGAGGAGGAGGAGGAGGAGGACAGCATGTTCAGTCATCGTGTTGGTCAGGATACTGAAGTACTGGCTGTTAAGAGTCTGGCGCACATGGCTGACTTTATGGTAAGCTGCCTGTCTCATGACCCTCGCGTTAAGAACATCTTGGCCGACAATCATTACTGGTTGGTAACACTGTTAGACCCACGCTACAAGGAGAACTTTATGTCTCTTATTCCCAAGGCGGAGAGGTCAGACAAAATGCAGCAGTTCCGGAAGGCCATAGTCACGGAAGTAGGCAAAGCATTCCCCTCACAAAACGCTAGCGGCATAGGTCAGGAATCAGTGGACAACCAAGGCGTACAGCCAAGAGGGGCACAAGTCCAATCCGCCAGAGGTAGGGGAACAGTCTTTAAGATGTGGGACAGTTTTCTCAGCCCCTCACGTACCACAGCCCCTGAGGTGCGGGATAGTGCCACAAGAAATCCTAAGTTTGCCCAGATGCTCAAGGAGTACCTTGCAGATCGAACAACTGTACTCCGACATTCCTCTGTGCCTTACAATTATTGGGTATCCAAAGTGGACACGTGGCATGAATTGGCTCTCTACGCCTTGGAAGTCCTGGCCTGCCCTGCCGCTAGCGTTTTGTCAGAGCGTGTTTTTAGTGCCGCAGGTGGAATCATTACAGATAAACGCACCCGCCTGTCAACTGAAAATGCTGACAGGCTGACTCTGATCAAGATGAACAAGGGTTGGATTGGGCCAGACTTCACCACACCACCAGCAAATGAGAGCGGAATTTAAAGTTTGTAACGGGAATTTGCCATGTACCTCCACTCACCCATGGGTACACACTTCTGGACTTTGGATAATCGCTGGACTGCTCCTCCTTCTCCTCATGCGCCACCATGATGACCGTTACAATAGTTAGGCCTTTGTTTCAGGTATACCCCCAGTGGTAAATTTTTTCGCCCATTCTTTCAGAATGGACATTACAACGACAGGAGACCCGCTCCTTTGCAATGGGAACAATGTTTTGAGGCCCTCATGCACGTCTCTATCCAGGGACAACGTGGAGCCTCCCAATTTTTGGCTGCCCTGCCAAAGGGCTATACTACAATAGACCCACTTCCTTACAATGGGCACTTCAGGTTTACAGGCCCTCATGCACGTCTCTATCCAGGGACAATGTGGAGCCTCCCAATTTTTGGCTGCCCTGCCAAAGGGCTATACTACAATAGACCCACTTCCTTACAATGGGCACTTCAGGTTTACAGGCCCTCATGCACGTCTCTATCCAGGGACAACGTGGAGCCTCCCAATTTTTGGCTGCCCTGCCAAAGGGCTATACTACAATAGACCCACTTCCTTACAATGGGCACTTCAGGTTTACAGGCCCTCATGCACGTCTCTGTCCAGGGACAACGTGGAGCCTCCCAATTTTTGGCTGCCCTGCCAAAGGGCTATACTACAATAGACCCACTTCCTTACAATGGGCACTTCAGGTTTACAAGCCCTCATACATGTCTCTATCCAGGGACAACATGGAGCCAAACAATTTTTGGCTGCCCTGCCAAAGGGCTATACTACAATATACCCACTTCCTTTCAATGGGCACTTCAGGTTTACAGGCCCTCATGCACGTCTCTATCCAGGGACAATGTGGAGCCTCCCAATTTTTGGCTGCCCTGCCAAAGGGCTATACTACAATAGACCCACTTCCTTACAATGGGCACTTCAGGTTTACAGGCCCTCATGCACGTCTCTATCCAGGGACAACGTGGAGCCTCCCAATTTTTGGCTGCCCTGCCAAATGGCTATACTACAATAGACCCACTTCCTTACAATGGGCACTTCAGGTTTACAGGCCCTCATGCACGTCTCTATCCAGTGACAACGTGGAGCCTCCCAATTTTTGGCTGCCCTGCCAAAGGGCTATACTACAATAGACCCACTTCCTTACAATGGGCACTTCAGCTTTACAGGCCCTCATGCACATCTCTATCCAGGGACAATGTGGAGCCTCCCAATTTTTGGCTGTCCTGCCAAAGGGCTATACTACAATAGACCCACTTCCTTACAATGGGCACTTCAGGTTTACAGGCCCTCATGCACGTCTCTATCCAGGGACAATGTGGAGCCTCCCAATTTTTGGCTGCCCTGCCAAAGGGCTATACTACAATAGACCCACTTCCTTACAATGGGCACTTCAGGTTTACAGGCCCTCATGCACGTCTCTATCCAGGAACAACGTGGAGCCTCCCAATTTTTGGCTGCCCTGCCAAAGGGCTATACTACAATAGACCCACTTCCTTACAATGGGCACTTCAGGTTTACAGGCCCTCATGCACGTCTCTATCCAGGGACAACGTGGAGCCTCCCAATTTTTGGCTGCCCTGCCAAAGGGCTATACTACAATAGACCCACTTCCTTACAATGGGCACTTCAGGTTTACAGGCCCTCATGCACGTCTCTATCCAGGGACAACGTGGGCCTCCCAATTTTTGGCTGCCCTGCCAAAGGGCTATACTACAATAGACCCACTTCCTTACAATGGGCACTTCAGGTTTACAGGCCCTCATGCACGTCTCTATCCAGGGACAACGTGGAGCCTCCCAATTTTTGGCTGCCCTGCCAAAGGGCTATACTACAATAGACCCACTTCCTCAAAATGGGCACATTAGACTCAAGAGGCCTTCATGTACGTCTCTTCTCAGGGACATCAAAGTGCCACACAATGTTTTCACGTAAAATCTTTCATGTAATCTCCAAAAGTAACACACACCAGCTCTATCTCACTATTGGGTATGTGCCCTTAACATTTCCGCTATGAAAATTCATTTTGGTGTCATTTTGGAAGGTTTTCTGGTGAGTCCGTAAAAATGGCGTAAAACGCGGACAAAATTGTTCACAGCTGTGACTTTTGAGTGACAAATGCTTCAAGGGATCTTCCCCATGCTGTTGCCATGTCATTTGAGCACTCTTCTGAGACTTTTGTGACATTTTTAGGGTTTCTACATGCTGCCGGGGGTCATTTCATAAAAATTCTCGGGTCTCCCATAGGATAACATTGGGCTCGGTGCTCGGGCCGAGTACACGAGTATCTTGGGATGCTCAGCCCGAGCCTCGAGCACCCGAGCTTTTTAGTACTCGCTCATCACTAGTCTTTATCAGTGGTGCGATCTGTCACAATATAGGAAGTTTTGTAGCAAGTTATCCCTTCACTGGCATTTAAAATAATAAAATCTGAATAATAAATACATTTCCATACTTTGCTTAAGACTAATATTTCTTGATATTTTTAGTCATTGAGAACTATACAGTGTGCCGCTCATCTTACTCCAGCCGGCTTTATAATTTCCCCCATAATAAAGTATAAAGTGGAGATAAAAGGGATTAATGTTTTAAAATACTTACCAGTCATCATCCTCTGCTTGGTCCAGCGCTGCTCCAGTCTAGTCCACCATCATGTATTTGTGCCACCCCCGGTAGACCTCTGATGTCACGATGGCGGGTCCGAGTGGCGATGTGGCCGTATCGGGCGCGAGCAATAGGCTTTTTGTAATGGGGTTAAAAATAATATTAAAAAGAGGAAGAGAAAAATATAATTAGTAGACAAATAAATAGTATGTGATGCCAGTTGTGATGTTCGATTTTGGTATGGCCGGGCACTCCTGGAGGTCCCCAGCAGTTAGTTGGTGATGCACAGTGCCTGACGGTTTTCTTCTTGCCCCCCAACTAGGGCTGGTTCCTGAGGAAGTTCAGGTAGGGATGGCGCATTAGAAAATAATTCAGCCGGAGACAGGACAAGGAGCTTTTACATTTTACTGGAGGTCTGCAGGACATTTCTCACAGCAATCACAATGATGGTGGTTCTTCCTGCCCTAAAGATGGGCAGTGAACCCCATAGGGGTGAATAAGCCCCATGACGATCGGGAGGGTTCAGGGTAGGAAAGGGTTAAGGTACATGGCTAGAAGGTTGTATATGGGGCTTTTGGATTGGTGGGAGAAATGGCAAAGGGGATTGGGGGATAGACTGGAAGCGGTGGGGTGTTGCAGGGGGTATAAAGGGGAATGTGCATAGGTCACTGCCTCTTTTGTCCTACAACCAGTGTGTCCCACCTGTGCTGCTGCATCGCTGACCTGCAAGATGGCGGCCCTGGCTGCACTGCTGGTAGGGCCTCTGAAGCTATCAGAGTGGACGCGCTGTGGAAGCAGCTGGCGGTGGCCTGAGGGCTGGAGCTGTTAGGCCTGATGCTCCTGCACCCGAGCGGCGCTGCGCGCTCGGCGGGCGCGACCACCGGAGCGCTACTCCCCCGGTGGAGGGGAGGAGGAACAGATCTGCGAGCCCCCTCGGTGACCCTCCGGGGCAGCGGAGCTCTCCTTACCTGTCTGGAGAGTCACCGGCGGCCGGGAGGAATCCGCGCCGGAGATCCTGTGGGCTGGAAGTGGGCGGAGCTTTTGCAAGGCCTACTTCCGGTTTGCGGCCTGCACGGCCCCGGACCGGAGTGATGGCAGCCCCCCACTGAAGTGCTGGCTGGGGGTGGTGCCCAGCATTGTGGAGCAGGAGCGGAGATCCCCTGCAGGCGGTGCGTGAGGGGCGGCACGGATCGAAGCGGCAGCCAGAGAGGACCGGGAGCAGGGCCCTGCAGTCCACAGGGCCGGATGCTCCGGTTAGGGATAATGGTCCCCCCCAGCGGGGATCAGGCTGGGCGGAGTTCCCTGCATACGTCGGAGCGGCACGGCCTCCCTGCAGTCGGCAGGGAGGGAGACCCGTACAAATGACTGAAGGGGGGACGGCGCAGCAGGCAGGAGTGGAGGCAGAAAAGAAGAATGGCGGCAGGACGCCGTGTCACGGAAAACACAGAGGCCCAGCGGGAGACGCCCGGAGGAGCAGGGTGTGGTGACCGTGGGGGTTGACGGCCGCTGGAGGCAGGCTGTGTCCTCGCCGGTTCCCCCTGAGGACTTCAGCGGCGTTTCTGAAGCCGGCGAGGAAGAAGGATTGGAGGAGGCTGGACGGATGGAGCGGCAGCAGGACGTTCGTGTTACGGCTGCTCGGTTCAGAGGCAGCTCGGTGAGAGGACGACCACTATGTTTAATGTTGTGGGTAGCGGGGGCGTGGGTCCCTCCGTGGGGGGTAGTATGCTGGGTGCGGTCAGTAAGTCGGGGGTTACCCGGGGCAGGATTTTTTGGGGTCAGCTGCTGGGGGGTGTTGCAGGAGTTGTTGGCTGAATGGTTAGGACAGAGCAGGCCTGGGGCCCGGATGTGGAAAAGGAAAAAGAAAAGGAGGACGAGGTTGTGCGTTTGGACGATAGGGCACGGAGTGCAGTATAAGTGTGCTTTGAAAGTCCGTTAGGGGTACATTTAAAAAAAAAAAGAAGAATGAGGTGAGGGAGAAGATACGGAAAGGGGAGTATGTGAAAAAATTTTCCCTGCTCCCCTTGGAAAAGTTTAACGTGGACAAAGGAAGCCAAGTGACTCCAAGAAGGAAAAGGAGGAGGAGGAGGAGGAAAGGAAGAATAGGTTGCTCCCGAGGCCTTTTACTAACTGGCTACAGGCCTTTGTGACCCTAGCCAGTGTGATTGGGAAAAAAGGAGCCGGAGTATCGTCCCCCCCGCCCCCTTTTTTCCGGTTACATGGAATCGATCGGCGAGGTGTACAGAGGGTATGGTGGTATAGGGTGGCTGCGATATGATGAGCAGTTCCGGCAACAGAAGGCTCTGCGGCCTGGCATCCGGTGGGACCACAAAGATATTTCCTTGTGGATGCGATTCATGACGGCCCTGGCCCAGCCCTTTCGAAGGGGTGCCGGGAGCCCGGGTGCGAGCGGCGGGTCCCTGGCTGGTCAGAAAAAGGGTCATGCTGGCAATTTAAAGAGGGGCAATGTAAGTTTGGGGCGTCGTGTCGGTTACAATACGAGTATTCCGGTTGTGGAGGCTCCCACTCGTTGGCCAGGTGTTTCAAACAAGGTTAAGGAGAGTTGGGGGAGGGGTCTGGAAAGGGAGGATGCCAGTGATGGTAGAGGCGATGCTCCCCTATTTAAATAGATATCCAGATGTTCAGGCGGTGGAGCTGTTGGTGACAGGTTTTAAGGAGGGTTTCCGTATTCCGTTTGAATCCGAGGCGCCGGTGTTTGGCCCGGGTAATTTGAGGTCCGCTAAAAAAAAAAAAAAAAAAATCATTCGGAGGTGGTAGGTGAAAAGCTGCAGAAGGGGGTGGAGTTGTGGATGATGGCGGGCCTGTTCAAGGACCCGCCATTCTCCAGCTTGAGGATTTCGCCACTTGGGGTGATACCCAAGAAGGAGCCGAACAAATTTTGGCTCATTCATCATTTATCCTATCCGGCAGGGTTGTCAGTGAACGATGGGATTTCACCTGAGTTGTCTGCGGTCTGTATGTCTCGTTTGACATGGCATTGGAGTCAGTGCGGGTAGCCGGGCAGGGGGGCCCTGATGGCCAAGGTTTACTTCCGGCATCCGGAGAATTTTTTCAGCTTTTAGGGTGCATGTGGGATGGTGAATACTGTGTGGATCGGTGCCTGCCCATGGGGTTTTTCCATTTCATGTGTTTATTTTGAAGCGTTTAGTTCTTTTGTGGAATTGGTAGTCAGGGATGTGGCAGGAGTCCATTCACTGATTCACTATTTGGTTGATTTCTTTGCGTTGGCCCGGTCGGCTCCTTAGTTTATTCCTGGTTGTTATTTACGTTAGAACGGATAGCGGGAAGCCTGGGTATTCCGTTGGCAAAGAAAAAGCGGATGGGCCAGTGACGGCTCGGGGTTTTTGGGCATCGAAATTGATACGGTGACTATGGAATGCCAATTGCCGGTGGGACAAGCTGCGTGATTTGAAGGTGTCAGTGCAGTTTTTGTATTAGGCAGGGAAGGTGCGGTTGCAGGATTTGCAGTCAGCGCTTAAAAAAATTGAATTTTGCCTTTCGGATTATGCCGATGGGGCGAATAGTTAATAGGCGATTGGCGAGCGCAGCTGCAAGGGTGACAGCTCCGGATCATTTTGTCAGAGTGACGAAGGTGATGAAAGGAGATCTGCTGGTGTGGGATGCGTTTCTCGACCAATACAATGGAAAGATGGTATGGATGAGCAATGGCATTGTCAAATAGACAGCTGGAATTATTTACAGACGTGGGGGGGGCGTCGGGTTTTGGGGCAATTTTTCAAACACATTGGTGCGTTAGAAATGGCCACGGCTTTGAATAAAAAAAAAAAGGGGCTGGTAAAGAATCTCGCGCTGCTGGAATTGTTTCCCATCTTAGTGGCAGTGGAGTTGTGGGGCCCCGAATTTGCAGGCAAGAAGCTTTGCATGCATTGTGATAACATGGCAGTGGTGCATTCCAGCAATTCACTGTCTGCTAAATCACCTCCAGTAGTGGGGTACTTGAGGCATCTGGTGTTGCGTTGCTTGGCGCTAAACATTGGTGTGGTGGTGCGGTATGTGCCGGGGTTCAAAATGAGGTGGCTGATGCGCTATGTCGGTTGCAGTTTCCCAGGTTCCGGTGACTGGTGCCGGGAGCAGACGAGGATGGAGAACTATGCCCGGAATGACTGAGGGACCTGGCGTCTGTGTAGCATTTGAGGGAATTAGGAGATCGGTGGCCAAGGCTACTTGGTGCCGGTACCAGTCGGTGTGGCAGAAATGGATAGAGTTGGTGAAGGCGGATTTTATGGAGCCTGGTTACACGGGATGAGTGTTGGGGGTTTTGTCGTTGATTAGTGGGGATTTTTCTGCAGGTCGGTCTGTTTCGGTCATAGGTTTACAAGTCGGAGGCGTGGGCTTTCTTGTTTAACATGCAAGGGGTTCGGGACGCGACAAAGGATTTTTTCTGGAACGGCAGGCGATGAGAGGGTTTTTGATAGGGGGCGCGGTTGCTGGACACAAGGCGGCCTATAGCGTTCCCATTGTTGGTTCGTTTGGTGGGGTGTTTGTGGGGATATATGCTCGTTTCCTTATGAACGAGCCTTGTTCACGGTTGCCTTCGTGTTGGCGTTCTTTGGGGCCTTTAGCATCGGAGAATTGGTTAGCCCGGCTGGGCAAGCGGGAGGCGGACTGTTGATGGAGGGTGTGATGCTTGGGATGGATAGAGCAGAATACTGGCTACGGTTTTCAAAGACGGATCTAGTGGGCCGTGGATGCCTGGTGGTGTTCTTTGAATTTCAAGGGCATCAGCTATGCCCGGTGGTACAAGTGACAGAGTCTTTTGAAGGTGCGGGGTGGTTACCCCGTTGTTTTCCTTCGGCATGGGGATGGATCCGCTTTATAGTGATTCCAGTTTATCGCAGTGCTGAAGACGGCTTTAGTATGGGTGCGGGGGGAGCCAAGGGATTGAGGGTCCCACTCCTTCCGGATTGGGGCAGCGACTGAAGCCGCTAGGTGAGGGCTGAGTGAGGATTGGATTCAGCAGATTGGGAGATGGTGGGAAGCTTTGCGGGCGGATGTTCGCCGGGACGGTCGGCAGCTCGGAGTGGCGATGACGGAAGCCCGTCTGAAATTGCTCGGAATTCGGGGCATGACCTGGGGGAGAGGTCGCCCTGAGGTGGCGTATTATATCTGTACTGATCGGGAACCGGATGCGTTAATTCTGCATGTGGGAGGGAATGACCTTGGAGTGAGGGCGGCGAGAGAGTTGAAGAGGGATATCAAGTTTGACTTGTTGCATTTGTGGAAGGCATTCCCTGGTATTTTGATTGTAGGATCCGATATCATAGCCGGAAGCAGTGGCATTTTGCGAGGTCGGTGGACCGTATTAACAGGGCCTGTGTTACGGTTGCTGCGAGCACTGGAGACTATGTCCAGATTTCTTGCTACTGCACATGTGCGAGCGCTGGAGACTAAGTCCAGATTTCTTGCTACTGCACATGTGCGAGCGCTGGAGACTAAGTCCAGATTTCTTGCTACTGCACATGTGCGAGCGCTGGAGACTAAGTCCAGATTTCTTGCTACTGCACATGTGCGAGCGCCGGAGACTAAGTCCAATCTTGGAGCCATTGCACATGTGCGGGTGACATCATCGCTGACACGAGGTCACATGTCTCTGACACCTTCTATGCCGATTGGTCGCTGGTCATGTGCTTGTGACGTCTTGCTCGGTGATAGGCCAGCATGACGTCACTCCTGTCGTTCTGGCAGCGGATTGGCTCTGGTGTCCTCCATCTTGGATGAGGCACAGAGTCTATATAAGACCCTGACACACGCCGCATGGTGCTCAGTCCTCTTGGTTCATGCATATGAGTAGACGCTCTGTGCGCGTTCCTCTAGGCATTCCTCTGTCTATGCTAGGTGAGCGCTACCGGCAGGGTAGCGTTCTTATACCTTACAGCTTCGGCTGCTGTCCGTATCCTTACCTCTTAGGGGAGCGGACATAGCCAGGTGCCTGAGGCACATGGTCTGGCTGGGCCTTGTGATTCTACTCGTAGGTGGACGTTGCCGCTAGGGTAACGTTCCTTATACTGCGTCTGGCAGTTGTTCGTATCCTCGCACACTAGGGGAGCGAACAGAGGTAGGAGCTTTGTGCGGCTTACGCTGCTGTTCGTCTCTTTTGCACCACTAGAAGAGCGGACCTAGGCAGGTGCCATATCTAGTGGTTCGTGTCCTCGCACACTAGTGGAGCGAACGCAGGTAGGAGCTTTGTGCGGCTTATGCTGCTGTTCGTCTCTTTTGCACCACTAGAAGAGCGGACCTAGGTAGGTGCCATTTCGCACACATTGCCTTTGTCTCTGTGATTATTAACAGAGATCATTCCACGCACCCTCCAAGTAAGGGAGGAATTGCTTTACTTACTTATTATATCCTTCTGTGAGTTAACAGAGGTATTGCACTCTGCCATAGTCTGCAGCAAAGTCTTTGCACGGTGGACCCTGACTGTCTGATACTCCTTTCGGTTATTATCAGACAGCCCCCCGTAACAGCCTGGGACAAAAATTGAACCGGGCATTGGCAGGGTCGGAGCGCGAAATGGAGGATTGGTGGTCCGACATAGAGAGCTGGAGTAGTCCACCGAGCAGTATTTGAGGCGAGATGGGGTTCATCTCATGGGCATAGGTTTGGATTTGTGGATCTTGGGTTTGAAGGATGGCTTAAAGCAAGCAATGGGGGTGTGGAGGGCCCGGGCCAAGTAAGGTGTCACTTGGCCGGTCTGTGGCGGGGTGATAGGTCCGTTCAGAGAGGTTGGGAGTACCGACAGTCGGTTTGTTGGTATGAAGCCACTCAGGGGGAGTGGCTTCGGTTTGGATGGGAACTTGTGGGTGGAGGTCCTGCAGGTTCTGGTCCTCTGGGCCGGTTGGAGGTTACGGCCGGGGGATAGGAATGATGGTTGGCCTCTTGGACGGATCTATCAGGTGTGGTTTGTGGAGAATAAGTATATATGTACAGGTTATGTGTTATCAATGGGTGGCATGTTGAGCCACGAGTTTGGGTACATATATACTGTTAAATAAAGCTGTGGCCATTCGTGCAAAAAAGTCGTAGTCTGTGTCGTTATTTTAGGTACAGTTGGTAAGGGGAAGTTTTACATTGGAGTCCCGCTTATCCCTATAGATACGTCAAGATGGGCAGTGAACCCCATAGGGGTGAATAGGCCCAATGACGATCGGGAGGGTTCAGGGTAGGAATGGGTTAAGGTATATGGCTAGAAGGTTGTATATGGGGCTTTTGGATTGGTGGGAGAAACGGCAAAGGGGATTGGGGGATAGACTGGAAGGGGTGGGGTGTTGCAGGGGGTATAAAGGGGAGTGTGCATAGGTCACTGCCTCTTTTGTCCTACAACCAGTGTGTCCCACCCACCCGCCCTGCAATAATGTGTATATATATATATATATTAAAAAAAAAAAAAAAGAGAGAGAGAGAGAATAAATAATTAGATGAATAAAAAACAAAACAAAAACCAAAATAAGTTATACGGGGGTGGAAGTATCATATATAAAAAAAAAAAGAAAAGAGTTTTTGTTGTCACAGCGGGGTGATAGGTCCGTTCAGAGAGGTTGGGAGTACCGACAGTCGGTTTGTTGGTATGAAGCCACTCAGGGGGAGTGGCTTCGGTTTGGATGGGAACTTGTGGGCGGAGGTCCTGCAGGTTCTGGGGAAGGGTAATTAACGATGGAACGTTATTACCCCACACCTCGGGTCGGTTGGTCACGGCCGAGGTGGTCCTCTGGGCCGGTTGGAGGTTACGGCCGGGGGATAGGAATGATGGTTGGCCTCTCGGACGGATCTATCAGGTGTGGTTTGTGGAGAATAAGTATATACAGTTAGGTCCAGAAATATTTGGACAGTGACACAATTTTCGCGAGTTGGGCTCTGCATGCCACCACATTGGATTTGAAATGAAACCTCTACAACAGAATTCAAGTGCAGATTGTAACATTTAATTTGAAGGTTTGAACAAAAATATCTGATAGAAATTGTAGGAATTGTACACATTTCTTTACAAACACTCCACATTTTACGAGGTCAAAAGTAATTGGACAAATAAACCAAACCCAAACAAAATATTTTTATTTTCAATATTTTGTTGCAAATCCTTTGGAGGCAATCACTGCCTTAAGTCTGGAACCCATGGACATCACCAAACGCTGGGTTTCCTCCTTCTTAATGCTTTGCCAGGCCTTTACAGCAGCAGCCTTCAGGTCTTGCTTGTTTGTGGGTCTTTCCGTCTTAAGTATGGATTTAAGCAAGTGAAATGCATGCTCAATTGGGTTAAGATCTGGTGATTGACTTGGCCATTGCAGAATGTTCCACTTTTTTGCACTCATGAACTCCTGGGTAGCTTTGGTTGTATGCTTGGGGTCATTGTCCATCTGTACTATGAAGCGCCGTCCGATCAACTTTGCGGCATTTGGCTTAATCTGGGCTGAAAGTATATCCCGGTACACTTCAGAATTCATCCGGCTACTCTTGTCTGCTGTTATGTCATCAATAAACACAAGTGACCCAGTGCCATTGAAAGCCATGCATGCCCATGCCATCACGTTGCCTCCACCATGTTTTACAGAGGATGTGGTGTGCCTTGGATCATGTGCCGTTCCCTTTCTTCTCCAGTCTTTCTTCTTCCCATCATTCTGGTACAGGCTGATCTTGGTCTCATCTGTCCATAGAATACTTTTCCAGAACTGAGCTGGCTTCATGAGGTGTTTTTCAGCAAATGTAACTCTGGCCTGTCTATTTTTGGAATTGATGAATGGTTTGCATCTAGATGTGAACCCTTTGTATTTACTTTCATGGAGTCTTCTCTTTACTGTTTGATTTATTTTTCTTGTAGGTAAATCCTCAGAATGGACCCTTATGATTATAATCTGACCACATCTAATAAAACTATGAAGAACTACAAATGGTAACTTTATATTTTTAAGGCTTTATTTCTGTGAGATATCAGTGCAGCCTCCATTCACATCTATATCCGAGCCTCCGCCCCGATTACATCAATATTCATAGGGATAAATCTTTTCTACCTGCAGCGCCATTATTCCTACCACAATGATGGAAACTCTGGATAACTCTTTAAACTCCTATATATGTCAGTGTCGTCCATCAGGTGTCAGTGGTGTCTGTGGAGCAGAGGATTCGGCTGTGTATTGTGACTCCTGTATAATAACGCTGCATATTTTCCTGCATCAAAAACGCAACACCTTACACTTCCAGTGTTTTCTTTTTTTTATTCAGCATAAACTGACCTGTCTTGCAAATTTTAAAACCGCAACATGTTGTCTTGCGGATACACTGAATTTTATGTGCAGAATTTCAGCAGATAACAAACACATATGCAGAAACACCCTAAAATGCATAAAAACTGCACATGACTAAATCAGTAACATTTTGTCAAAACCAAATACTAAACAAAGCAGCTTAAATTTAAAGCATGACACTCCAAAAAGAGATAAAACCACAGCATCAGAAACATAATAAAAATGCCCCTAACCAAATTTACATATTACCTGCGAAAATGGAATTGAAAATTACCAACATCAAAACCTCACCAAACGTTCATTGTAGGAACATAGCTTTATGGTTGTGAGTGAAATTAACTCATTCTATGCCCTTGCAACTCCAAATTAATAGGATTTGTTTTACAAGCGCTTGGAGAAATCAATACAGCACACACCATCTATGGTGTACTGAAAGTTACAGCATATTGTGGCTGGATTGTATTTTATTGTAATTTTTATATTGAATTTCCATTGTAAATTTTTCGGACTATAAGATGCACTACACCATAAGACGCACCCTGGTTTTAGAGAAGCAAAAAACTGTTATGGGGGTAATGTCCCCAAATTCTCTACTAAGGTACCACATCCTGGTAATGATCCTCCTGCCTTGTATTTGATCTCCATGCTTGTATACATATGTCCCTCATCCTGGTGTAGCCCCCATACTGCTATATACTGCCATCCTGCTATATACCCCTTCCTGGCATATGGTCGCATCCTGCTATATACCCCCATCCTGGCATACGGCCGCACCCTGTTATATATCCCCATCCTGCTGTATGGCCGCATCCTGATATATACCCCATCCTGCTATATACTCCCATCTGCTATATACCCCCATCCTGCTATATACCCCTATCCTGCTATATATCCCTATCCTGCTATATGGCCTTCATCCAGTGGCACACAAAAAAATAAACGTTCATACTAACCTCACTCCCTGCAGCATCGCTCCTCCTCCCATCTGTGTAAGCAGCAGCAGTGCTGGAGTGTGGAGCCGGCCACAATCCCTGCAGCATCACGATGTCCTCCTATCTGTGGAAGCCGCGGCTGTGTGTGGACACGTGAGCACAGCAATGACGTCATTGCTGTGTGCACCACTAGTCTCCACACACACCTGCGACCGGCAGAGACAGGAGGATGGGGCGATGCTGCAGGGATCGTAGCCGGTGAGCAGTGAATACAGCCGCACATGATCACTCCAGGCTGTAGTTGCCAGGGGTGATAATGCGGGCTGACTATTTACTAAGCGCCCATTCCCTGCCCATCATCCTGCCCACCTATCAGCACCGGCTTCAGCGCTGAGAGATGATGGGCGGGATGATGGGCGTGCATATTAAATGAGTGGGCCCATGTGCTCATGGCAGGCTGCTACAGCCTGCTCATGCCACCGATGACCCATGCCACTGCAGCATCCTCATTCCCCGCAGCCATGCCCTACATTCAGACTATTAGATGCACCCCCCACTTTCCCCCAACATTTGGGGGAAAAAAATTGCGTCTCATAGTCTAAAAAATACGGTAAAATTCTCTACATGTCTTATTTTATATGTAAGTCTTTACTGGTTCAATTGAGGAATAGGATTATTAATGGGTTTTTGGTTTTCTACATGCTATTTTTAAAATGCCTTGTCAGTTTTTTGCTTCTTGTTGATAAAGTTTCATATTTTCTGTTGCTCCCTGTCCTCTGTGCATACTTTCTATTCTCTACTTAGCGGTGATGTAAAGGTGCAGCTTCGCTGGGGCAGGGTCAGGGCCGCCGGCTGCTTCAGCATCGCTGTACCTTGTATCACATCCCCTGCGGTCTCAGCACAGCCGCACATTACAGATTGTGATGAGTCCGCAATGGATTGTATTCATCGTATAATGCAGCTTAGGCAACTGGTAGATGTGTGGTCCCAACTAGTTACTAGACAACTAGCACAGGGGACATCTGCTCCTCCACCCCCATGGCTCGGCCTTTCCATGTAAGACAGACATTAAAGGGGTTTCCTAGCTAAAGTAGTAAGTTTGCAGTTACTGTATGTGACTGCAGACTTGTAAATCCTTGCACTGTACACGACAAGGATTCACTGGTGTCTGAGATGGGAATGGAAATCACATGACCGTAGTTGTGCATTATGCATATCCCCGGCCAGGATTCAAGTATTGGGCATGGCCTCGCGCTATACAAAATGTATAGAACAAAGCCGTGCCAACTGGATGGCCACGTCAACTAGTCAGACTCATCTACTACATAATGTACATTTTTAGTTGGTTTCTGCATAATGCACAATTGTGATCAAGTGACCGCCGTTCTGAGCTCAGAAACCGGCGTTAATGAAAATGTAAATTGTTAGCTTTTCTAAGTAATACATTATTTTGTCTTTTCAGGTCATTTGATGCATACAATCACTTTTCTTATGAAATAATTGTACAGAAGGTGTCAATCACATTATACAGCATTGTTTTTGCTCTCGGGATTATCGGTAATGGATTGGTCATCTGGATTGCCGGATTCAGGATGAAGAACACAGTCAGTGCCGTGTGGTTCCTCCACCTGGCGATCGCGGACTTCCTGTGCTGTGCGTCTCTGCCTCTGAGAATTCATGATTGGGTTGCATATTTCTCATTTAACACAGATATTTCATATTGCATAGTGAACATGTTCCTGTTTAATGTAAACATGACCACCAGTGTTCTCCTCCTGACGGCCATGAGTATTGACCGCTGGGTGTCCGTCATGTGGCCATTCTGGGCCAAAGTCCATAGAACCTGTAATGTGGTGAGAATCTCTGCAGCGATCATCTGGGGGCTGAGCCTCATTGTAGCGGGTGTACTGTATTACGTATATGAACACTATGTAAGCAATCTACATGAATGGTGCCTATTTTATCAATACACAATTCCTTATAACTCTAACCTACATCACACCATGCAGCTGATCAGATTCATTATAATGTGTGTGATCCCTTTTCTCATCATCGTCACCTCTTATATCACCATTTTCTACAAGATTAGAAAAAGTAAGAGATCCCAGAGATCTCAGAGATCCTCCAGGATCATCACCGCTGTTATATTGTGTTTCTTCATCTGCTGGTTTCCATATTACATCTGGACACTAATATCCATGTATGATATACCTTTGTCTTTATCCCTTGCCTCACCCACGATTGCTAGCAGCCTGGCTTGTCTTAACAGCTGCATGAACCCAATCATTTATGTATTTATGGGACCGGGTTTCCGACAAGGTTTCTTCAGATCCGTCCCCGCCAGGGTAGAAAGAGCCTTAAGTGACCATCCTAATGACCTGTGCAGAGAAGGAGAAGATGCAGGAAATACTCGCTCTACTGATGTGTAATATATTCCTGTTATCTCCTGTATGTGAATCCTATTAACCCCTTGGAGATTTGTCCATTTTTAATTTTTTTCACTTTCTTTCCTTCCTCCTCTCATTCAAGAACCAGAACATTTTATTTTTCATCCTCACAACCTTACAAGGGATTGTTTTTTGTAGTATAAATTCTCATTTTTAAAGTCGTCCTTCATTTTGCCATATAATCTGCTGAAAATGGATGAAAATAAATCTTAAATTAAGTGAAATGGTTAAAAAAATCTGTAATTCCTCCATATTTCTTTGGGTTTTGTCTTTACTGAATTGTTACCCGGCAGTGCAATTTCCCCGGACATTAAACCTATGGTAATTACAGATGAACGGATCGATCTGCGGGGGATGGAGTTAAGGCTACTTTACACACTGCGATATTGGTCCCGATATCGCTAGTGTGGGTACCCGCCCCCATCTGTTGCGCGACACGGGCAAATCGCTGCCCGTGTCGCACAACAGCCGTCACACATACTTACCTGTCCGGCGACGTCGCTGTGACGGGCGACCTGCCTCCTTTCTAAGGGGGCGGTCCGTGCGGCGTCACAGCGACGTCACTGAAGCGTCACTGAACCGCCGCCCAATAGCAGCGGAGGGGCGGAGCTGAGCGGGACGTAACATCCCGCCCACCTCCTTCCTTCCGCATAGCGGCCGGGAGGCAGGTAAGGGGAGCTTCCTCGTTCCTGAGGCGTCACACGCAGCGATGTGTGCTGCCGCAGGAACGAGGAACAACTTCGTTACTGCTGCAGTAACGATTTTTAAGAATGGACCCCCATGTCGCCGATTAGCGATTTTGCACATTTTTGCAACGATGCAAAATCGCTTATCGGTGTCACACGCAACGACATCGCTAATGCGGCTGGATGTGCGTCACAAATTCCGTGACCCCAACGACTCCGCATTAGCGATGTCGCAGCGTGTAAAGCCCGCTTTAGTGTCACATTTACTGTAATTCACATGAGTTTAACACCTTCACAGTCCTGCTTTTCCCTCTTTTTCAATTTTGTTTTTTCCTCCCCTACTTCATAGAGCCATAACTTTTTACTTTTCCATCAATATGGCTATATGAGAGCTTGTTTTTTGTGGTACGAGTTGTACTTTTGAATGACACCATTCATTTTACCATATTGTGTACTGGAAAATGGGGGAAGAAAAATGCAGTGCAAAAAGTGCAATTTCATAATTGTTTCTTTTTATTATTATTTATCATGTTTACTATATTGTAAAACTAATCAGATTATGATTCTCCAAGACGGTACAAGTTCGGAGATAGCAAACATGTATAGTTTTTTTTTATAGAATTGGTAAGATAAATATAGATTTTTGTCCCTCCCCAAAATAATGGGGCATTTGACGTTATTTTACGAGAATAGTAACGTTCTCACTTTTCAGGATCTGGGGCTGTGATGACTTATTTTTTGAGACCTGATCTGATTTTTTTACTGATACCATTTATGAGCCTGCATCAATGGCAGGGAAGCGACCTTGATATACTAGTACATAGAAAGTCATAAAGTTTTAATGAGAACTATTCATAGTAGGAGGATAGGGGTAGTAGTCTGCTCTGCTGGTAATGGAATCAAGAAATCCAGAGACCGTATTCAGGATAGGGCAATGCGGTTTATTCTCTTCACGCTTTGATGCTTAAACAGCTTCTTCATCAGGTTCTCCTGATCCAATCCTGAATACGGTCTCTGTATTCCTTGATTTTATTACCCGCAGTGCAAACTACTACTCCTATCCTCCTACTATTTGGTTTCCATGGTGGGATTTCCCTACCAGAGCGTTCTCCAGCAGATGTCATGCCTTCCTTTCTCAGTTGTGGGTTAGACAACCCCAATAGGTGAGCAATTCCCTTACTCCTCCCCTGGATTAATCTCTGCTGGATAAGACCCTATTGCTCTTGGTGTTCTCTTCTCCTAATAGGAACAATTTAATTTACATTTTATCTGATCTCTGACTAAAGTATTAAATAATCGCAGAGAAACGTCCCCCTCAGTCCTGGAGAAGTAGTGGACAGCCGGAGGTCTCTGACGTCGCTCAAGATACGGTATTATTTCTTATCATGTATCCATGTGTTATATAATTTCTTCCTCTGCCTTCAGTTCAGCTATAAGTACCGCGTCGCCCGGTGTTTCCTCTGTGACCCTTTAAAGATCCTCGTCACATTGTTCTTTTATTTTCCCATAAATGTAATAAGTGATGGAAATGTCCAATTTACCCCAAAACGGTATCAATAAAATTATCAGCTCACCGCACAAAAAACAAGGTTCACATCAAATTTGCTACTGTTCTAATTGTTCTGATCTGGAGAATCCTGTTTTTAAGTCATTTTTTGCTAAATATCGATCACCGCAAAAAAAAAATACCCCAAAAAATAATGGTTGAATATTATTTCTTTTACACCACTTACATTGTTTTTTCCTTTACATTAAATGCTACAATTAATGTTTTACACTAATACTAGAAGTCGTTCAACAAAATAAGAAAGATCTTGATCCACAAAAACAAGTTACATTGATGGAAAAATAAAAAGTTCTGGCTTTTTGAAGAAAGAAAGGAAAAAACAAAAGCTCAAAAACAGAAAATCCAATGTTCTTGATGGAGATAACAGATGTGACAATGTCTATTATGATTAGTTTTCATATTCACAATTTTTAAAAAGGTAAAATTTTAATTTCTTACTTCAAATAAAAATTGTTTATTTTATTCCTTTATTTTAGATTTCGCTAGATAATGTGACCCTGTGATTTCTTATTCTTGGCACTGCAATCACATAGTATTACAGGATATTGGATAAATCTCTTCTGAAGATCAAACAGTGACTGATCCTCTCAGGAGAAGCAATATGGCCGCGATGGCGAGTGACATCCCATAATCATGTCACCTGGGAAGGATTCACTGCACTAAATGCCAAAGTCACACACCCCAGATTTGTATATTATATATATAGATATATATATATATATATATATATATATATATATATATATATATATATATATATATATATATATATATATATATATATATACTGGCATATAAATATATGATAACTAATATGTTTATGGATATAACATTCTGTTTATAGTTGTGTTTCTTCTAGAGGTAATATCATCTCAGACATTTATACATTATTCACAGGACGGGGGACCCCAAATTCCAGTGCAGATGTTGGTCCTGAGGTGGGACGTATCCTGCACCATGAGAATATGACATTACCTATATATGTTACATACTTTTCTGCTCTCGTTTTAAAATGTTCTCCCATATATATTCTTATATCTCTGTAACCGGAAATGTATTTCATAAATGTCAAAAAGAATATTATGAACAAATGTCTTAGATGTATAAATAAGTTGCAGTAATAAAAAATATAATAAATAAAAGTCAAAAGTAAAAGTCATCAATAAATGTTAAAGTCGACTTTGTAACCAATGTGAGAATTATAAATATTTTTTTAATGTAATATCCATTCTACATTATGTTCTGAGAGATGTGATAATTAATAAAAATAAATGGATAAAGCAAAATTTTAATTCTCCTATACACATGAATTTTACCTGGAAATGAATGAATGAAAACGGACTGTATTGTAGGATACCCAGGAAGACCCCACTTCTTACCCCGAGACATAAAAAAGCCAGGCTGAAGTTTGCCAAAACTTACCTGAGAAAGCCTAAAATGTTTTGGAAGAATGTTCTCTGGTCAGATGAGACAGAAGTAGAGCTTTTTCGGAAAAGCCATCAACATAGAGTTTACAGGGAAAAAAAGAGGCATTCAAAGAAAAGAACACGGTCCCTACAGTCAAACATGGCGGAGGTTCCCTGATATTTTGGGGTTGCTTTGCTGCCTCTGGCACTGGACTGCTTTATCGTGTGCTTGGCATTATGAAGTCTGAAGACTACCAACAAATTTTGCAGCATAATATAGGGTCCAGTGTGAGAAAGCTGGGTCTCCCTCAGAGGTCATGGGTCTTCCAGCAGCACAATGACCCCAAACACACTTCAAAAAACACTAGAAAATGGTTTGAGAGAAAGCACTAGAGACTACTAAAGTGGCCAGCAATGAGTCCAGACCTGAATCCCATAAAACACCTGTGGAGAGTAGAGTTGAGCGCGGTTCGCGGTTCGAGGTTCTCCAGTTCTAAGCTCGAGTGATTTTTGGGGTTGTTCGAGATCGAACTAGAACTCGAGCTTTTTGCAAAAGCTCGATAGTTCTAGATACGTTCGAGAACGGTTCTAGCAGCAAAAAGCAGGGCTTTTTACAGCTACAGTGTGCAGGAGCCATCGCTGGCAGCCTGCCACAAGCTGGTAACCAAGATGAACATCGGGTATCCAAGCAAAGCGCTTTGGTTAGTAACCCGATGTTTATCTTAGTTACGTGCAGGAAGCCCACACTTCCCCGCTCAGCTCACTCCGCCCCCTCCTGCCCGCGGCATGTACACATGTACACACGTACACACACACACACACACACACACACGGTCCCGCTCGGCTTACCTGCGGTGATGAAGTCCCGCCATCCCGACCTCAGCGCTGTCACTGTCCTCCATGGCCGCCGCTGTCACATCACCTCTCGCTTCCGACCTGAGACTGACTAGCGGTGACGTCACGGGCCTCTCGCGATACTTGATGTGAAGGCGCCGGTCATTGAACTCAGTGACAGGGGCTGTCAGTGTGCTGGAGATCAGCGCAGGTAATGTACCTCGCTGACAGCAGCACTTGTCATGCCCTGCAGTGACCTGGGCTGACCCATTGATGTTAGCTCAGGTCACTGCACTGCTCTCCCAGCCAATGGGGAACATTCTGCTCTTCATTGACTGGGACAGTGTGGATCGTCATGGCAACCCCTTGGATTACAGCAGACCTGGATTTGTTTTTCATTCTAATAAATTGGTTAAAGAGGGAATGTATTGGGGAGTGTTTTTTCAAATAAAAATGTGTTTGTCGTCTATTTTTTTTTATTACTGACAAGGTTGGTGATGTCGGGTATCTGATAGACGCCTGACCTCACCAACCCCAGGGCTTGATGCCAGGTGACATTACACATCTGGTATTAACCCCATATATTACCCCGTTTGCCACCGCACCAGGGCGCGGGATGAGCTGGGGCGAAGCACAAGGATTGGCGCATCTAATGGATGCGCCACTTCTGGGGCGGCTGCGGCCTGCTATTTTTAGGCTGGGGAGAGTCCAATAACCATGGACCTCCCTAGTCTGAGAATATCAGGCCCCAGCTGTCTGCTTTACCTTGGCGGGTGATCCAATTTTGGGGGACCCCTACGTGTTTTTTTTTTTTAATTATTTATTTAATTTAAAATAACAGCGTGGGGTGCCCTCAGTTTTGGATTACCAGCCAAGGTGAGGTTGCCAGCTGTGGTCTGCAGGCTGCAGCCGTCTGCTTTACTCTAGCTGGCTAGGAAACTAGGGGGAACCCTACGTCATTTTTTTTTCATTTTTTTGGCTAAATACAAAGCTAAGCACCCCTTAGTGCCACATGAAAGGCATCAAAGGGTGCTCCACTTTTTCTCCACTGTTTCTCCACTTTTTCTCCACTTTTTCTCCATTTTTTTCTCCACTTTTTCTCCACTTTTTCTACATTTTTTTCTCCATTTTTACTCCACTTTTTCTCCACTTTTTCTCCACTTTTTCTCCACTTTTTCTCCACTTTTTCTCCATTTTTACTCCACTTTTTCTCCACTTTTTCTCCACTTTTTCTCAATTTTTTTTCTCCACTTTTTCTCCACTTTTTCTCCATTTTTTTTCTCCACTTTTACTCCACTTTTTCTCCATTTTTACTCCGCTTTTTCTCCACTTTTTCTCCACTTTTTCTCCACTTTTACTCCACTTTTTCTCCATTTTTACTCCACTTTTTCTCCACTTTTACTCCACTTTTTCTCCATTTTTACTCCACTTTTTCTCCACTTTTACTCCACTTTTTCTCCATTTTTACTCCACTTTTTCTCCACTTTTTCTCCACTTTTTCTCCACTTTTTCTCCATTTTTACTCCACTTTTTCTCCACTTTTTCTCCACTTTTTCTCCATTTTTTTTCTCCACTTTTTCTCCACTTTTTCTCCATTTTTTTTCTCCACTTTTACTCCACTTTTTCTCCATTTTTACTCCGCTTTTTCTCCACTTTTTCTCCACTTTTTCTCCACTTTTACTCCACTTTTTCTCCATTTTTACTCCACTTTTTCTCCACTTTTTCTCCACTTTTTCTCCATTTTTACTCCACTTTTTCTCCACTTTTCCTCCACTTTTTCTCCACTTTTACTCCACTTTTCCTCCACTTTTACTCCACTTTTTCTCCACTTTTACTCCACTTTTTCTCCACTTTTACTCCACTTTTTCTCCACTTTTACTCCACTTTTTCTCCATTTTTACTCCACTTTTTCTCCACTTTTTCTCCACTTTTCCTCCACTTTTTCTCCACTTTTTCTCCACTTTTCCTCCACTTTTACTCCACTTTTTCTCCACTTTTACTCCACTTTTTCTCCATTTTTACTCCACTTTTTCTCCACTTTTTCTCCACTTTTTCTCCACTTTTACTCCACTTTTTCTCCATTTTTACTCCACTTTTTCTCCACTTTTTCTCCACTTTTTCTCCACTTTTCCTCCACTTTTTCTCCACTTTTACTCCACTTTTCCTCCACTTTTACTCCACTTTTTCTCCACTTTTACTCCACTTTTTCTCCATTTTTACTCCACTTTTTCTGCATTTTTACTCCACTTTTTCTCCACTTTTCCTCCACTTTTCCTCCACTTTTCCTCCACTTTTATTCCACTTTTCCTCCACTTTTACTCCACTTTTTCTCCACTTTTACTCCACTTTTTCTCCATTTTTACTCGACTTTTTCTCCATTTTTACTCGACTTTTTCTCCACTTTTTTTCCACTTTTCCTCCACTTTTTCTCCACTTTTACTCCACTTTTCCTCCACTTTTACTCCACTTTTTCTCCACTTTTACTCCACTTTTTCTCCACTTTTACTCCACTTTTTCTCCACTTTTACTCCACTTTTTCTCCATTTTTACTCCACTTTTTCTCCACTTTTTCTCCACTTTTCCTCCACTTTTTCTCCACTTTTTCTCCACTTTTCCTCCACTTTTACTCCACTTTTTCTCCACTTTTACTCCACTTTTTCTCCATTTTTACTCCACTTTTTCTCCACTTTTTCTCCACTTTTCCTCCACTTTTTCTCCACTTTTACTCCACTTTTTCTCCATTTTTACTCCACTTTTTCTCCACTTTTCCTCCACTTTTTCTCCATTTTTTTCTCCACTTTTTCTACATTTTTTTCTCCATTTTTACTCCACTTTTTCTCCACTTTTTCTCCACTTTTTCTCCATTTTTACTCCACTTTTTCTCCACTTTTTCTCCACTTTTTTTCTCCACTTTTTCTCCACTTTTACTCCACTTTTTCTCCACTTTTTTCTCCACTTTTTCTCCACTTTTCTTCATTTTACTCCACTTTTTCTCCACTTTTTCTCCATTTTTACTCCACTTTTTCTCCACTTTTTCTCCACTTTTTCTCCATTTTTTTTCTCCACTTTTTCTCCATTTTTTTTTCTCCACTTTTACTCCACTTTTTCTCCATTTTTACTCCACTTTTTTTCCACTTTTTCTCCACTTTTTCTCCACTTTTACTCCACTTTTTCTCCATTTTTACTCCACTTTTTCTCCACTTTTTCTCCACTTTTTCTCCACTTTTCCTCCACTTTTTCTCCACTTTTACTCCACTTTTCCTCCACTTTTACTCCACTTTTTCTCCACTTTTTCTCCACTTTTTCTCCACTTTTACTCCACTTTTTCTCCATTTTTACTCCACTTTTTCTCCACTTTTTTTCCACTTTTCTCCCACTTTTTCTCCACTTTTACTCCACTTTTCCTCCACTTTTACTCCACTTTTTCTCCACTTTTACTCCACTTTTTCTCCACTTTTACTCCACTTTTTCTCCACTTTTACTCCACTTTTTCTCCATTTTTACTCCACTTTTTCTCCACTTTTTCTCCACTTTTCCTCCACTTTTTCTCCACTTTTTCTCCACTTTTCCTCCACTTTTACTCCACTTTTTCTCCACTTTTACTCCACTTTTTCTCCATTTTTACTCCACTTTTTCTCCACTTTTTCTCCACTTTTTCTCCACTTTTTCTCCACTTTTCCTCCACTTTTTCTCCACTTTTACTCCACTTTTCCTCCACTTTTACTCCACTTTTTCTCCACTTTTACTCCACTTTTTCTCCATTTTTACTCCACTTTTTCTCCATTTTTACTCCACTTTTTCTCCACTTTTACTCCACTTTTTCTCCATTTTTACTCCACTTTTTCTCCACTTTTCCTCCACTTTTTCTCCACTTTTACTCCACTTTTCCTCCACTTTTACTCCACTTTTTCTCCACTTTTACTCCACTTTTTCTCCACTTTTACTCCACTTTTTCTCCACTTTTACTCCACTTTTTCTCCATTTTTACTCCACTTTTTCTCCACTTTTTCTCCACTTTTCCTCCACTTTTTCTCCACTTTTTCTCCACTTTTCCTCCACTTTTACTCCACTTTTTCTCCACTTTTACTCCACTTTTTCTCCATTTTTACTCCACTTTTTCTCCACTTTTTCTCCACTTTTTCTCCACTTTTACTCCACTTTTTCTCCATTTTTACTCCACTTTTCCTCCACTTTTTCTCCACTTTTTCTCCACTTTTCCTCCACTTTTACTCCACTTTTTCTCCACTTTTACTCCACTTTTTCTCCATTTTTACTCCACTTTTTCTCCACTTTTTCTCCACTTTTACTCCACTTTTTCTCCATTTTTACTCCACTTTTTCTCCACTTTTCCTCCACTTTTTCTCCATTTTTTTCTCCACTTTTTCTACATTTTTTTCTCCATTTTTACTCCACTTTTTCTCCACTTTTTCTCCACTTTTTCTCCACTTTTTCTCCATTTTTACTCCACTTTTTCTCCACTTTTACTCCACTTTTTCTCCATTTTTACTCCACTTTTTCTCCACTTTTCCTCCACTTTTACTCCACTTTTACTCCACTTTTATTCCACTTTTCCTCCACTTTTACTCCACTTTTTATCCACTTTTACTCCACTTTTTCTCCATTTTTACTCCACTTATTCTCCACTTTTTCTCCACTTTTTCTCCACTTTTACTCCACTTTTTCTCCATTTTTACTCCACTTTTTCTCCACTTTTTTTCCACTTTTCCTCCACTTTTTCTCCACTTTTACTCCACTTTTCCTCCACTTTTACTCCACTTTTTCTCCACTTTTACTCCACTTTTTCTCCACTTTTACTCCACTTTTTCTCCACTTTTACTCCACTTTTTCTCCATTTTTACTCCACTTTTTCTCCACTTTTTCTCCACTTTTCCTCTACTTTTTCTCCACTTTTTCTCCACTTTTCCTCCACTTTTACTCCACTTTTTCTCCACTTTTACTCCACTTTTTCTCCATTTTTACTCCACTTTTTCTCCACTTTTTCTCCACTTTTACTCCACTTTTTCTCCACTTTTACTCCACTTTTTCTCCACTTTTACTCCACTTTTTCTCCACTTTTACTCCACTTTTTCTCCATTTTTACTCCACTTTTTCTCCACTTTTTCTCCACTTTTCCTCCACTTTTTCTCCACTTTTTCTCCACTTTTCCTCCACTTTTACTCCACTTTTTCTCCACTTTTACTCCACTTTTTCTCCACTTTTACTCCACTTTTTCTCCACTTTTTCTCCACTTTTCCTCCACTTTTACTCCACTTTTTCTCCACTTTTACTCCACTTTTTCTCCACTTTTACTCCACTTTTTCTCCACTTTTACTCCACTTTTTCTCCATTTTTACTCCACTTTTTCTCCACTTTTTCTCCACTTTTACTCCACTTTTTCTCCACTTTTACTCCACTTTTTCTCCATTTTTACTCCACTTTTTCTCCACTTTTTCTCCACTTTTTCTCCTTTTTTACTCCACTTTTTCTCCATTTTTACTCCACTTTTTCTCCACTTTTACTCCACTTTTTCTCCATTTTTACTCCACTTTTTCTCCATTTTTACTCCACTTTTTCTCCACTTTTACTCCACTTTTTCTCCACTTTTTCTCCACTTTTCCTCCACTTTTACTCCACTTTTTCTCCATTTTTACTCCACTTTTTCTCCATTTTTACTCCACTTTTTCTCCACTTTTCCTCCACTTTTTCTCCACTTTTTCTCCACTTTTTCTCCACTTTTCCTCCACTTTTACTCCACTTTTTCTCCACTTTTACTCCACTTTTTCTCCATTTTTACTCCACTTTTTCTCCACTTTTTCTCCACTTTTACTCCACTTTTTCTCCACTTTTACTCCACTTTTCTCCACTTTTACTCCACTTTTTCTCCACTTTTACTCCACTTTTTCTCCACTTTTTCTCCACTTTTCCTCCACTTTTTCTCCACTTTTTCTCCACTTTTCCTCCACTTTTACTCCACTTTTTCTCCACTTTTACTCCACTTTTTCTCCACTTTTACTCCACTTTTTCTCCACTTTTTCTCCACTTTCCTCCACTTTTACTCCACTTTTTCTCCACTTTTACTCCACTTTTTCTCCACTTTTACTCCACTTTTCTCCACTTTTACTCCACTTTTTCTCCATTTTTACTCCACTTTTTCTCCACTTTTTCTCCACTTTTACTCCACTTTTCTCCACTTTTACTCCACTTTTTCTCCATTTTTACTCCACTTTTTCTCCACTTTTTCTCCACTTTTTCTCCACTTTTACTCCACTTTTTCTCCATTTTTACTCCACTTTTCTCCACTTTTTCTCACTTTTTCTCCACTTTTCCTCCACTTTTTCTGCACTTTACTCCACTTTTTCTCCACTTTTACTCCACTTTTTCTCCACTTTTACTCCACTTTTTCTCCATTTTTACTCCACTTTTTCTCCACTTTTACTCCACTTTTTCTCCATTTTTACTCCACTTTTCTCCATTTTTACTCCACTTTTTCTCCACTTTACTCCACTTTTTCTCCACTTTTTCTCCACTTTTCCTCCACTTTTACTCCACTTTTTCTCCATTTTTACTCCACTTTTTCTCCATTTTTACTCCACTTTTTCTCCACTTTTCCTCCACTTTTTCTCCACTTTTTCTCCACTTTTTCTCCACTTTTCCTCCACTTTTACTCCACTTTTTCTCCACTTTTACTCCACTTTTTCTCCATTTTTACTCCACTTTTTCTCCACTTTTCTCCACTTTTACTCCACTTTTTCTCCACTTTTACTCCACTTTTTCTCACTTTTACTCCACTTTTTCTCCACTTTTACTCCACTTTTTCTCCATTTTTACTCTACTTTTTCTCCACTTTTTCTCCACTTTTCCTCCACTTTTTCTCCACTTTTTCTCCACTTTTCCTCCACTTTTACTCCACTTTTTCTCCACTTTTACTCCACTTTTTCTCCACTTTTACTCCACTTTTTCTCCATTTTACTCCACTTTTTCTCCACTTTTTCTCCACTTTTTCTCCACTTTTACTCCACTTTTTCTCCATTTTTACTCCACTTTTACTCCACTTTTTCTCCACTTTTACTCCACTTTTTCTCCATTTTTACTCCACTTTTCTCCATTTTTACTCCACTTTTTCTCCACTTTTACTCCACTTTTTCTCCACTTTTTCTCCACTTTTCCTCCACTTTTACTCCACTTTTTCTCCATTTTTACTCCACTTTTTCTCCATTTTACTCCACTTTTTCTCCACTTTTTTCCACTTTTCCTCCACTTTTTCTCCACTTTTACTCCACTTTTCCTCCACTTTTACTCCACTTTTTCTCCACTTTTACTCCACTTTTTCTCCACTTTTACTCCACTTTTTCTCCATTTTACTCCACTTTTTCTCCACTTTTTCTCCACTTTTCCTCCACTTTTTCTCCACTTTTTCTCCACTTTTCCTTTACTTTTACTCCACTTTTTCTCCACTTTTACTCCACTTTTTCTCCATTTTTACTCCACTTTTTCTCCACTTTTTCTCCACTTTTCCTCCACTTTTTCTCCACTTTTACTCCACTTTTTCTCCATTTTTACTCCACTTTTTCTCCACTTTTCCTCCACTTTTTCTCCATTTTTTTCTCCACTTTTTCTACATTTTTTCTCCATTTTTACTCCACTTTTCTCCACTTTTTCTCCACTTTTTCTCCACTTTTCTCCATTTTACTCCACTTTTCTCCACTTTTTCTCCACTTTTTTCTCCACTTTTTCTCCACTTTTCTTCATTTTACTCAACTTTTTCTCCACTTTTCTCCATTTTTACTCCACTTTTTCTCCACTTTTTCTCCATTTTTTTCTCCACTTTTTCTCCATTTTTTTTCTCCACTTTTACTCCACTTTTTCTCCATTTTTACTCCACTTTTTCTCCACTTTTTCTCCACTTTTACTCCACTTTTTCTCCACTTTTTCTCCACTTTTCCTCCACTTTTCCTCCACTTTTATTCCACTTTTTCTCCACTTTTACTCCACTTTTTCTCCATTTTTACTCCACTTTTTCTCCATTTTACTCCACTTTTTCTCCACTTTTACTCCACTTTTTCTCCATTTTTACTCCACTTTTTCTCCACTTTTCCTCCACTTTTCCTCCACTTTTACTCCACTTTTATTCCACTTTTCCTCCACTTTTACTCCACTTTTTCTCCACTTTTACTCCACTTTTTCTCCATTTTTACTCCACTTTTTCTCCACTTTTTCTCCACTTTTTCTCCACTTTTACTCCACTTTTTCTCCATTTTTACTCCACTTTTTCTCCACTTTTTTTCCACTTTTCCTCCACTTTTTCTCCACTTTTACTCCACTTTTCCTCCACTTTTACTCCACTTTTTCTCCACTTTTACTCCACTTTTTCTTCACTTTTACTCCACTTTTTCTCCACTTTTACTCCACTTTTTCTCCATTTTTACTCCACTTTTTCTCCACTTTTTCTCCACTTTTCCTCCACTTTTTCTCCACTTTTCTCCACTTTTCCTCCACTTTTACTCCACTTTTTCTCCACTTTACTCCACTTTTTCTCCATTTTTACTCAACTTTTTCTCCACTTTTTATCCACTTTTACTCCACTTTTTCTCCATTTTTACTCCACTTTTTCTCCACTTTTTCTCCACTTTTCCTCCACTTTTTCTCCACTTTTACTCCACTTTTTCCTCCACTTTTACTCCACTTTTTCTCCACTTTTACTCCACTTTTTCTCCATTTTTACTCCACTTTTTCTCCATTTTACTCCACTTTTTCTCCACTTTTACTCCACTTTTTTCTCCATTTTTACTCCACTTTTTCTCCACTTTTCCTCCACTTTTCCTCCACTTTTACTCCACTTTTATTCCACTTTTCCTCCACTTTTACTCCACTTTTTCTCCACTTTTACTCCACTTTTTCTCCATTTTTACTCCACTTTTTCTCCATTTTTACTCCACTTTTTCTCCACTTTTTTCCACTTTTCCTCCACTTTTTCTCCACTTTTACTCCACTTTTCCTCCACTTTTACTCCACTTTTTCTCCACTTTTACTCCACTTTTTCTCCATTTTTACTCCACTTTTTCTCCATTTTTACTCCACTTTTTCTCCACTTTTCCTCTACTTTTTCTCCATTTTTACTCCACTTTTTCTCCACTTTTCCTCCACTTTTCCTCCACTTTTACTCCACTTTTATTCCACTTTTCCTCCACTTTACTCCACTTTTTCTCCACTTTTACTCCACTTTTTCTCCATTTTTACTCCACTTTTTCTCCATTTTTACTCCACTTTTTCTCCACTTTTTCTCCACTTTTTCTCCACTTTTTCTCCATTTTACTCCACTTTTTCTCCACTTTTTCTCCACTTTTTTCTCCCACTTTTTCTCCACTTTTACTCCACTTTTTCTCCACTTTTTCTCCACTTTTCTCCACTTTTCTTCATTTACTCCACTTTTTCTCCACTTTTTCTCCATTTTTACTCCACTTTTTCTCCACTTTTTCTCCATTTTTTTTCTCCACTTTTTCTCCATTTTTTTTCTCCACTTTTACTCCACTTTTTCTCCATTTTTACTCCACTTTTTCTCCACTTTTTCTCCACTTTTTCTCCATTTTTACTCCACTTTTTCTCCACTTTTTCTCCACTTTTTCTCCACTTTTCCTCCACTTTTTCTCCACTTTTACTCCACTTTTTCTCCATTTTTACTCCACTTTTTCTCCATTTTACTCCACTTTTTCTCCACTTTTACTCCACTTTTTCTCCATTTTTACTCCACTTTTCTCCACTTTTCCTCCACTTTTACTCCACTTTTACTCCACTTTTATTCCACTTTTCCTCCACTTTTACTCCACTTTTTCTCCACTTTTACTCCACTTTTTCTCCATTTTTACTCCACTTATTCTCCACTTTTTCTCCACTTTTCTCCACTTTTACTCCACTTTTTCTCCATTTTTACTCCACTTTTTCTCCACTTTTTTCCACTTTTCTCCACTTTTTCTCCACTTTTTACTCCACTTTTCCTCCACTTTTACTCCACTTTTTCTCCACTTTTACTCCACTTTTTCTCCACTTTTACTCCACTTTTTCTCCACTTTTCTCCATTTTTACTCCACTTTTTCTCCACTTTTTCTCCACTTTTTTCTCCACTTTTTCTCCACTTTTACTCCACTTTTTCTCCACTTTTTTCTCCACTTTTTCTCCACTTTCTTCATTTTACTCTACTTTTTCTCCACTTTTTCTCCATTTTTACTCCACTTTTTCTCCACTTTTTCTCCACTTTTTCTCCATTTTTTTTCTCCACTTTTTCTCCATTTTTTTCTCCACTTTTACTCCACTTTTTCTCCATTTTTACTCCACTTTTTCTCCACTTTTTCTCCACTTTTTCTCCACTTTTACTCCACTTTTTCTCCACTTTTTCTCCACTTTTTCTCCACTTTTCCTCCACTTTTCCTCCACTTTTATTCCACTTTTTCTCCACTTTTACTCCACTTTTTCTCCATTTTTACTCCACTTTTCTCCATTTTTACTCCACTTTTCTCCACTTTTACTCCACTTTTCTCCATTTTTACTCCACTTTTTCTCCACTTTTCCTCCACTTTTCCTCCACTTTTACTCCACTTTTATTCCACTTTTCCTCCACTTTTACTCCACTTTTTCTCCACTTTTACTCCACTTTTTCTCCATTTTTACTCCACTTTTTCTCCACTTTTTCTCCACTTTTTCTCCACTTTTACTCCACTTTTTCTCCATTTTTACTCCACTTTTCTCCACTTTTTTCCACTTTTCCTCCACTTTTTCTCCACTTTTACTCCACTTTTCCTCCACTTTTACTCCACTTTTTCTCCACTTTTACTCCACTTTTTCTCCACTTTTACTCCACTTTTTCTCCACTTTTACTCCACTTTTTCTCCCATTTTACTCCACTTTTTCTCCACTTTTTCTCCACTTTTCCTCCACTTTTCTCCACTTTCTCCACTTTTCTCCACTTTTACTCCACTTTTTCTCCACTTTTACTCCCACTTTTTCTCCATTTTTACTCAACTTTTCTCCACTTTTCTCCACTTTTACTCCACTTTTTCTCCATTTTTACTCCACTTTTTCTCCACTTTTTCTCCACTTTTCCTCCACTTTTCTCCACTTTTACTCCACTTTTCCTCCACTTTTACTCCACTTTTTCTCCACTTTTACTCCACTTGTTCTCCATTTTTACTCCACTTTTCTCCATTTTTACTCCACTTTTCTCCACTTTTACTCCACTTTTTCTCCATTTTTACTCCACTTTTTCTCCACTTTTCCTCCACTTTTCCTCCACTTTACTCCACTTTTATTCCACTTTTCCTCCACTTTTACTCCACTTTTTCTCCACTTTTACTCCACTTTTTCTCCATTTTACTCCACTTTTTCTCCATTTTACTCCACTTTTTCTCCACTTTTTTCCACTTTTCCTCCACTTTTTCTCCACTTTTACTCCACTTTTCCTCCACTTTTACTCCACTTTTTCTCCACTTTTACTCCACTTTTTCTCCATTTTTACTCCACTTTTTCTCCATTTTTACTCCACTTTTTCTCCACTTTTCCTCTACTTTTTCTCCATTTTTACTCCACTTTTCTCCACTTTTCCTCCACTTTTCCTCCACTTTTACTCCACTTTTATCCACTTTCCTCCACTTTTACTCCACTTTTTCTCCACTTTTACTCCACTTTTTCTCCATTTTACTCCACTTTTTCTCCATTTTTACTCCACTTTTTCTCCACTTTTTCTCCACTTTTTCTCCACTTTTCTCCATTTTACTCCACTTTTTCTCCACTTTTTCTCCACTTTTTCTCCACTTTTTCTCCACTTTTACTCCACTTTTTCTCCACTTTTTTCTCCACTTTTTCTCCACTTTTCTCATTTACTCCACTTTTTCTCCACTTTTCTCCATTTTTACTCCACTTTTCTCCACTTTTTCTCCATTTTTTCTCCACTTTTTCTCCATTTTTTCTCCACTTTTACTCCACTTTTTCTCCATTTTTACTCCACTTTTTCTCCACTTTTTCTCCACTTTTTCTCCATTTTTACTCCACTTTTTCTCCACTTTTTCTCCACTTTTTCTCCACTTTCTCTCACTTTTTCTCCACTTTTACTCCACTTTTCTCCATTTTACTCCACTTTTTCTCCATTTTTACTCCACTTTTTCTCCACTTTTACTCCACTTTTTCTCCATTTTACTCCACTTTTCTCCACTTTTCCTCCACTTTTACTCCACTTTTACTCCACTTTTATTCCACTTTTCCTCCACTTTTACTCCACTTTTTCTCCACTTTTACTCCACTTTTTCTCCATTTTACTCCACTTATTCTCCACTTTTTCTCCACTTTTCTCCACTTTTACTCCACTTTTTCTCCATTTTTACTCCACTTTTCTCCACTTTTTTCCACTTTTCCTCCACTTTTTCTCCACTTTTACTCCACTTTTCCTCCACTTTTACTCCACTTTTTCTCCACTTTTACTCCACTTTTTCTCCACTTTTACTCCACTTTTTCTCCACTTTACTCCACTTTTTCTCCATTTTTACTCCACTTTTTCTCCACTTTTTCTCCACTTTCCTCTACTTTTCTCCACTTTTTCTCCACTTTTCTCCCTTTACTCCACTTTTTCTCCACTTTACTCCACTTTTCTCCATTTTACTCCACTTTTTCTCCACTTTTTCTCCACTTTTACTCCACTTTTTCTCCACTTTTACTCCACTTTTTCTCCACTTTTACTCCACTTTTTCTCCACTTTTACTCCACTTTTTCTCCACTTTTTCTCCACTTTTCCTCCACTTTTCTCCACTTTTTCTCCACTTTTCCTCCACTTTTACTCCACTTTTTCTCCACTTTTACTCCACTTTTTCTCCACTTTTACTCCACTTTTTCTCCACTTTTTCTCCACTTTTTCCTCCACTTTTACTCCACTTTTTCTCCACTTTTACTCCACTTTTTCTCCACTTTTACTCCACTTTTTCTCCACTTTTACTCCACTTTTTCTCCATTTTTACTCCACTTTTTCTCCACTTTTTCTCCACTTTTACTCCACTTTTTCTCCACTTTTACTCCACTTTTTCTCCATTTTACTCCACTTTTTCTCCACTTTTTCTCCACTTTTTCTCCACTTTTACTCCACTTTTTCTCCATTTTTACTCCACTTTTTCTCCACTTTTTCTCCACTTTTCTCCACTTTTCTCCACTTTTTCTCCACTTTTACTCCACTTTTCCTCCACTTTTACTCCACTTTTTCTCCACTTTTACTCCACTTTTTCTCCACTTTTACTCCACTTTTTCTACATTTTTACTCCACTTTTTCTCCACTTTTTCTCCACTTTTCCTCCACTTTTTCTCCACTTTTTCTCCACTTTTTCCTTACTTTTACTCCACTTTTTCTCCACTTTTACTCCACTTTTTCTCCATTTTTACTCCACTTTTTCTCCACTTTTTCTCCACTTTTTCCTCCACTTTTTCTCCACTTTTACTCCACTTTTTCTCCATTTTTACTCCACTTTTTCTCCACTTTTTCCTCCACTTTTTCTCCATTTTTTTCTCCACTTTTTCTACATTTTTTCTCCATTTTTACTCCACTTTTTCTCCACTTTTTCTCCACTTTTTCTCCACTTTTTCTCCATTTTTACTCCACTTTTTCTCCACTTTTTCTCCACTTTTTTCTCCACTTTTTCTCCACTTTTACTCCACTTTTCTCCACTTTTTCTCCACTTTTTCTCCACTTTTCTCATTTTACTCAACTTTTTCTCCACTTTTTCTCCATTTTTACTCCACTTTTCTCCACTTTTACTCCACTTTTTCTCCATTTTTTCTCCACTTTTCCTCCACTTTTTCTCCACTTTTACTCCACTTTTCCTCAACTTTTACTCCACTTTTTCTCCACTTTTACTCCACTTTTTCTCCATTTTTACTCCACTTTTTCTCCATTTTACTCCACTTTTTCTCCACTTTTACTCCACTTTTTCTCCATTTTTACTCCACTTTTTCTCCACTTTTCCTCCACTTTTCCTCCACTTTTACTCCACTTTTATTCCACTTTTCCTCCACTTTTACTCCACTTTTTCTCCACTTTTACTCCACTTTTTCTCCATTTTACTCCACTTTTTCTCCATTTTTACTCCACTTTTTCTCGACTTTTTTCCACTTTTCCTCCACTTTTTCTCCACTTTTACTCCACTTTTTCTCCATTTTTACTCCACTTTTTCTCCATTTTTACTCCACTTTTTCTCCACTTTTACTCCACTTTTTCTCCATTTTTACTCCACTTTTTCTCCACTTTTCCTCCACTTTTCCTCCACTTTTACTCCACTTTTATTCCACTTTTCCTCCACTTTTACTCCACTTTTTCTCCACTTTTACTCCACTTTTTCTCCATTTTTACTCCACTTTTTCTCCATTTTACTCACTTTTCTCACTTTTCCACTTTTCTCCACTTTTTCTCCACTTTCTCCACTTTTCCTCCACTTTTACTCCACTTTTTCTCACTTTTACTCCACTTTTACTCCACTTTTCTCCACTTTCTCACTTTTTCTCCACTTTTACTCCACTTTTTCTCCATTTTTACTCCACTTTTCTCCACTTTTTCCACTTTCCTCCACTTTTTCTCCACTTTTACTCCTTTCCTCCACTTTTACTCCACTTTTTCTCCACTTTTACTCCACTTTTTCTCCACTTTTACTCCACTTTTTCTCCACTTTTACTCCACTTTTTCTCCATTTTACTCCCTTTTTCTCCACTTTTTCTCCACTTTTCTCCACTTTTTCTCCACTTTTCCTCCACTTTTACTCCACTTTTTCTCCATTTTACTCCACTTTTTCTCCACTTTTCCTCCACTTTTCCTCCACTTTTACTCCACTTTTATCCACTTTTCCTCCACTTTTACTCCACTTTTTCTCCACTTTTACTCCACTTTTTCTCCATTTTACTCCACTTTTTCTCCATTTTACTCCACTTTTTTCTCCACTTTTTCTCCACTTTTCCTCCACTTTTTCTCCATTTTTACTCACTTTTTCTCCACTTTTCCTCCACTTTTCCTCCACTTTTACTCCACTTTTATTCCACTTTTCCTCCACTTTTACTCCACTTTTTCTCCATTTTTACTCCACTTTATCCTCCACTTTTACTCCACTTTTTCTCCACTTTTACTCCACTTTTTCTCCACTTTTACTCCACTTTTTCTCCACTTTTACTCCACTTTTTCTCCATTTTTACTCCACTTTTTCTCCATTTTTACTCCACTTTTTCTCCACTTTTACTCCACTTTT